>NC_090355.1:33426764-33673551 GCF_035084215.1 Heptranchias perlo
GTCGGTAGATGGTCCAGAAATTCTCTCCGTTTATTACGTTACCACGAGAAAAACTCACCAAAGAGAAGATTTAGAAGCACCTCCTGCCCAGCCGGTGAGTTGCTTTTTGTCAGGCAGAAGACGGTGCCCCCAATCCAGGGCACGCCCTGACCCGTAATCCCAATGAGTTTGACCATGGGGCGGGCGCTGCTCCAGGCCGAGGAGCTGCTAGCACAGACCCCCATCCTCTTGGACAAGGAGATGTCGATGGCCAGCAAGGAGTTAATGGCAATCCCTTTGAACGAAGGGTTCAGCTGCATACAGTCCTCCTCTGGTAGCTGGGTGGATTCCTTGCTGTCGCTCGGAGACGGGGACAGCTGCTGCTGCTGCTGCTGCTGGCCAGCTTGTCCGCTCGGGTATTTCCTGACCGAACTTCGCCCCTCGTAAACGCTCCTCATGGGCTGGTTGAGAGACAAGAACTCGGGTCGGTTGAAAGCATTATTCCTCTCCTTGGCCCTGGGTCTGTTCTGCTGAGCTGGCATCGCAGCCCTCTTGTTTTCATTCACTTTTATATTTTATTTCAAACACAAAAAAAAAACAACGACACTTTGAGCCTTTATTCCAGGGCAACTGAGATTTGTCAGCCCCCACTGTTTTTGCAGGTTGCAACACCGGTTAAATTTAGACTGGAGGAATTCAGAGGCTGTTTACTGTGCAGCACATCCTAGCTTGACAGCGGCACATGTTATCACTGATTGACACTCGGTCCAACCAATCAACAATTCGATCTGCCTCGGGAAGAACCAATCTTACAAAAGCAAGGGGCTGGTACCTCAACAGCCAGCTGAAAATCTGCTGGGTTGCCCAGCTTTTGCAGAGCTCGCAATGCACTGTGGGCAGCGTAGTCCCCACTGCCATTGAGAGGAGCCAATCAAATGTTCCTCCAAAAGATTGGGAAACACACCGGTAATTCCTGCAAAAAAAAAATTGCCAGTTGGTTATTCTTGGCTCAATGTAAACACGTACGGTCACGCGAACGTAGATTTAGATAAAGCATGGTGCAAGATCAATGGAGAGTGACATTCATATCGAAATATGAAGAATGGCATGTGCTCACCCTGATATAAAGTCCACACAATTTATTTTTCATTCCCTTTGTTGGTTTGTCCAATAATCTTCACAGGGCTGTAGTGGAGCAATAACAACAACAACTTGCATTTATATAGCGCCTTTAACATAGCGAAACGTCCCAAGGCGCTTCACGGGTGCGATTATCAAATAAAATTTGACACCAAGCTACATAAGGAGATTGGTCAAAGAATAGGTTTTAAGGAGCGTCTTAAAGGAGGAGAGAGGGGTAGAGAGGTTCAGGGAGGGAATTCCAGAGTTTGGGGCCCAGATTGCTGAAGGCACGTCCATCAATAGAACACTGCATTCATACTCTTAATGGAGAGGATGCAGTTGGATACTGGGCAAAGAGATCTCCTCACTTGCACTGAATATGCTCTATGTCATTGGTGTTACATAAGAACATAAGAAATAGGAGCAGGAGTAGGCCAATCGACCCCTCGAGCCTGCTCCGCCAGTCAATAAGATCATGGCTGATCTGATCCTAACCTCAAATCTAAATTCATGTCCAATTTCCTGCCCGCTCCCCGTAACCCCTAATTCCCTTTACTTCTAGGAAACTGTCTATTTCTGTTTTAAATTTATTTAATGATGTAGCTTCCACAGCTTCCTGGGGCAGCAAATTCCACAGACCTACTACCCTCTGAGTGAAGAAGTTTCTCCTCATCTCAGTTTTGAAAGAGCAGCCCCTTATTCTAAGATTATGCCCCCTAGTTCTAGTTTCACCCATCCTTGGGAACATCCTCACCGCATCCACCCGATCAAGCCCCTTCACAATCTTATATGTTTCAATAAGATCGCCTCTCATTCTTCTGAACTCCAATGAGTAGAGTCCCAATCTACTCAACCTCCCCTCATATGTCCACCCCCTCATCCCCGGGGTTAACCGAGTGAACCTTCTTTGTACTGCCTCGAGAGCAAGTATGTCTTTTCTTAAGTATGGAGACCAAAACTGTATGCAGTATTCCAGGTGCGGTCTCACCAATACCTTATATAACTGCAGCAATACCTCCCTGTTTTTATATTCTATCCCCCTAGCGATAAACGCCAACATTCTGTTGGCCTTCTTGATCACCTGCTAATGGATTTCTATCTTTATGGTCCTTTTACTGAATTATCACAGGACATTTCTTTGCACTCTCACCTCTGAGCCGGAAGGTCGTGGGTTCGAGCCCCATTCCAGAGACTTGAGCCCATAATCCAGGCTGACACGCCCAGTGCAGTACTGAGGGAGTGCTGCACTGTTGGAGGGGCCAACTTTTGGATGAGACTTTAAACTGAGGCCCCGTCCGCCCTCTCAGGTGGATGTGAAAGATCCCGGGAGAGTTAACCACTAAGCTACCCAAGACATTAAAACAAGGTCTTATCGCCTGCCTCGTGAGCAGCTGGAAGTAAAGGGTCCCATCACATCATTCAAAGAAGAGCGGGGAAGTTCTCCCAGTGTCCTGGGCCAACATTCCTCTCTCAACAGCACCATCACAAACAGATTAACTGACCAGTCATCTCATTTGCTGTTTGTGGGACCTCGCTGTGCGCAATATGGCTGCCGCATTCACCAACATAACAGTGACTGCACTTCAAAAGTAATTCAATTTGGGATGTCCTGAGGATGTGAGAGGCACTCCATCAAACAACACCACTCCTTCTAGAACTCTCTCCCCTAAACAATCTGGAACTCTTCCCCCCTAAAGCTGTTGAGGCTGGGAGTCAATTGGAAATTTCAAAACTGAGATTGATAGATTTTTGTTGGGTGAGGGTATTAAGGGTTACAGAACCAAGGTGGGTAGATGGAGTTAAGGTACAGATCAGCCATGATCTAATTAAATGGTGGAACAGTCTCGAGGAGCTGAATGGCCTCCTCATGTTCCTGTGTTAAATAGATCTTTCAGTTTCTGTGCACACAGACAAAAAAATCAGATTTGCTTCAACTTTCTGATTTAACTGCAGGAAATGTTATTACGTTATCAAATGGAACTTCCACTTCTGTGCTCCGCCAGCCCATAATTTCCCCTCTGTTAAAGTGAACGGATGGAAAATCGCCAGCGTGTGAGCACAGAAGTGGAATTTCTACCCCGTAGTTTTAACGATTCTCACTGGCCACATATCCAAGTTTGCCGATGACACAAAGATAGGCAGCATTGTAAGCAGTGTGGATGGAAGCATGAAATTACAGAGTGATATTAATAGATTAAGTGAATGGGCAAAACTGTGGCAAATGGATTTCAATGTAGGCAAGTGTGAGGTCATCCACTTTGGACCTAAAAAGGATAGATCAGAGTACTTTCTAAATGGTGAAACGCTCGAAACAGTGGAGGTCCAGAGAGACTTAGGGGTCCATGTACATAGATCATTAAAATGTCATGGACAGGTACAGAAAATAATCAAAAAGGCTAATGGAATGCTGGCCTTTATATCTAGAGGACTAGAGTACAAGGGGCTAGAAGTTAAGCTACAGCTATACAAAGCCCTGGTTCGACCACACCTGGAGTATTGTGTTCAGTTCTGGGCACTGCACCTGGCCTTGGAGGGAGTGCAGTGTAGATTTACTAGAATGATACCTGGACTCCAAGGGCTAAATTACAAGGAGAGATTACACAAACTAGGGCTGTAGACCCTGGAATTTAGAAGTTTAAGGGGTGATTTGATTGAAGTTTTCAAGATATTAAGGGGAACTGATAGGGTAGATAGAGAGAAACTATTTCCGCTGGTTGGGGAATCTAGGACAGGGGGAAATAGCCTAAAAATGACCAGGTCTGGCAGGTGACCATCAGATCAAAATACAATACCATAATATCTGGTGTATTAGTCACACCCCAATTTTACGGTTGTGTTTACCACTTAAGAAAGTCCTATCGATCATATTGCTTTGTAAGTCCCACCCCTGCAGTTGAATGAAGCACATGAATAAAGATGTGGGTTTCACAGTAATTGTTGAGGTTTCTTGTTAACGCCTTTTGCAAACGGGTTATGGAGAAAGAGCAGACGAGTGGGACTAATTGGATAGCTCTACCAAAGAGCTGGCACAGGCACGATGGGCTGAATGGCCTCCTTCGGTGCTGTATCCTACTATGATATTATGAAATAAGCAAGATGAATACTAATCCTGGGATATACTCGGCTGAATGATTGAATTGTTTGACGTTTGTTTAATGACACCTAATAACAAAAGTGTGAATTTACACCATGGGGCTGTGGTTGTGATTTATCACCATCGGCTGCCTCACTGAGGTCACGAGGTAGATTTTCGATTTGCCTCCTGTTGCGTGGAACTGGCGTTGTGGATCGGCCCGTTCTAGAAACCGCTCGACTTTCCTTTCCTTTCATTTTAAAGGGCAGCTGATCCACCACAGAGGCGGCAAGTCGAAAACCTACTCCTTTAATACCAGGCATTTCTGTAGCCATCTGGCCACCAGTAGAACATGGCATGATCTTAAACTAAAGTCACCGAGATGCATCTATGTCCATAAGGCCCCCGCTCCAGAGACTTGAGCAACATAATCTAGGCTGACACTCCCAGTGCCAATACTGAGGGTGTGCAGCACTGTCAGAGGCGCCGTCTTTCAGATGAGACTTTAAACCGAGGCCCCATCTGCCCTCTCAGGTGGGCATAAAAGATCCCATGGCACTATTTCGAAAAAGAGCAGGGGAGTTCTCCCCGGTGTCCTGGGGCCAATATTTATCCCTCAATCAACATCACTAAAAAAACATCTGATCTGCTCATTATCACATTGCTGTTTGTGGGACCTTGCTGTGCACAAATTGGCTGCCGCCTTTCCTACATTAAGACGTTTGATAAAGTACCACACAATAGGCTTGTTAGCAAAATTGAAGCCCATTCGATTAAAGGGACAGTGACAGCGTAGATACAAAATTGACTATGAGACAGAAAGCAGAGAGCAGTGGTGAACGGTTGTTTTTCAGGCTGGAGGGAAGAATACAGTGGTGATCCCCAGGGGTCAGTATTAGGACCACTGCTCTCTTTGATATATATTAATGACCTGGACTTGGGTATAGAGGGTATAATTTCAAAGTTTGCAGATGACACAAAACTCGGAAATGTAGTCAACAGCGAGGAATATAGTAGGGGGACAAAGACAGACTGGTGGAACGGGCGGACACATGGCAGATGAAATTTAACGCAGAGAAGTGTGAAGTGATACATTTTGGTAGGAAGAATGAGGAGAGGCAATATAAACTAAATGGTACAATATTAAAGGGAGTGCAGGAACAGAGAGACCTGGGGGCGTATGTACACAAATCTTTGAAAGTGGCAGGGCAAGCTGAGAAGGATGTTAAAAAAAACATATGGGATCCTTGGCTTTATAAACAGAGGCATAGAGTACAAAAGCAAGGAAGTTATGTTAAACCTTTATAAAACAGTAATTGGGCCTCAGCTGGAGTATTGTGACCAATTCTGGGCACCGCACTTTAGGAAGGATGTCAAGGCCTTAGAAAGGGTGCAGAGGAGATTGACTAGAATGGTACCAGGGATGCTGGACTTCAGTTGTGTGGAGAGACTGGAGAAGCTGGGATTGTTCTCCTTAGGAGGGGAGAATTAATAGAGGTGTTCAAAATCATGAAGGGTTTTGATAGATTAAATAAGGAGAAACTTTCCACTGACAGAAGGAGACAGATTTAAGGTGTGCCAGAAAAGGTTAGGATTCGCTGTACTCTGTCGGCTGAGTGAGAGGTGTTCTTAACCGGGGGATCTTAGTGTTCATCACCATCGCCGGTGTAAGATGCATGCTCTGCTAGTTTTTCTTAAAAGAGTTCAGTAAATTCTTTTTACCTGTCCCCTGGGAATACTTCAGTTTTAAAGGCTATCTGTAACATTTGTTGATCCGATTCGAACGATACTGAACGTGATCAGCCAATCTGCAGAGCAATCGAACAAAATCCCAGGAACTCACTGGCTGTTTCATGGTAGGTACAGCTCAGAAAGAGGCCATTCGGCCCATCGCGCCTGTGCTGGCTCTTTCAAAGAGCTATCCAATTAGTCCCACTCCCCTGCTCTTTCCCCATAGCCCTGTAAATTTTCCCCTTTCAAGTATTTATCCAATTCCCTTTTGAAAATTATTATTGAATCTGCTTCCACCGCCCTTTCCCGCAGCGCATTCCAGATCATCACAACTCGCTGCATAAAAAAATGTTTCCTCGTGTTGCAGTGCTTACCCATTGATGATATATGGACTGTCTCAAGCGAATAATGACTGATCTCATTCCAACCCTTCAGTTTGCCACAAAAGAAAAATCAATCCCAAATTGAGCCAAGTATAAGCTTTGGGCTCAGCCCTACTCAAGTCCCTTTCTGTGCTGTGGTTCTGTTTTTTAGAAATGTGTCAATGGATCTCAGTGATTCCAGGTGAGTTGGAGAGAGGTTTACCAAAGGCTGACAGGAGGGATGAACTCTCACACCAGGTATCTGCTATTCCACCAGTGAAGAGTAAGTACTGAAAATTCAGGCAATGGGTTTTAAGGTTGGCCTTAAAGAAGGAGAGGGAGATGGAGAGGAGGAGGGATTCAGGGAGATAATTCCAGAGTGTGGGGGTCTAGGCAGCTGAAGACACGGCCGCCAATGGTGGGGCGAAGGGAGGGAGGGCTGCATAAGTGACCAGAGTCGGAGGAAAGCAGAGCTCAGGGGAGGGGGCTGTAGGGCTGGAGGAGGTTACAGCGATAGGGAGGGGCGAGGCTATGGGGGGATTTGAAAACAAGGATTAGAATTTTAAACTTGAGGCATTGGGGGAACCAACGTAAGTCAGCAAGGACAGGATTGATGGGTGAGACTCTGAGCAACAAAGTGTTCAAACCCACAATTCTCTATTCAGCGGGTTTCCAATCTCAGCGATAGTGTGAACGAGGTTCCTGCCACACTTCCAGCAAGATAACGCTGGCGGAGCGGGGACAGCTGTGAGGAAATTCTCAGCCCACATTACGGAAACTACAAATCTTTGCGTGAAGACCATCTTGGTTGGTTTCATGTAAATGTACATGTAATTGGATCACACCGTTCCCAGTGCGTTCGGGCTGCAGTAATGGAATGAGAGAGGTCACGTTGGGAGTTTACATACCCAAATCCACTAGAAACAGGTTCGCATTCAGGGAACTCTCACTGTGCTCCCAACGTAACGGATGAACACTGACGTTTCTTCCATCCAGGATTAGCACACAAGATAACGACACTGAGAAATGTTGGAATGTGTCACAGCTTGCTGCATTCCTAACTATTTAACATTAGAAATCGAAGATCACAAGGCGAGAACATCAGGTGATTACAGCATTGGTTTCCCAATGTGTAAGGTAAGGATTCAAACCCTAAGGGCCATTCTGGCTTTCACTCAGATCTCTCTCTGCAGTTGGGGGAGGAGGTTCTACTAGTTTATACTGGAGGAAAAACAAAGCCAACAATTCCAAACTGTAATTGCTCACAGTAGACCCATCTGAGAGTTGATATACAAGAATCTGTGCTGGGGGGCTTGAGGTGGGGAGGAGAGAGTATGTGTCATGTTCATGGTGGCCATGATGTGGAGATGCCGGTGGTGGACTGGGGTGGACAAATGTAAGGAATCTTACAACACCAGGTTATAGTCCAACAGTTTTATTTGAAAATCACAAGCTTTCGGAGGCTTTCTCCTTCGTCACCTGACGAAGGAGAAAGCCTCCAAAAGCTTGTGATTTTCAAATAAAACTGTTGGACTATAACCTGGTGTTGTCAGATTCCTTACATGTTCATGGTGGGTTGATCATTTAAAATTCTCATCTTTGTGTTCGTATCCCTCCCTGGCTTCGCCCCTCCCTATCTCTGGAACCCTCAGAGGGAAGGCGGGGCCTTGGTTTTACATCTCAACCGAAAGATTCCCTCAGCACTGCACTGAAGTGTCAGCCAAGGTTATGGGCTCAAGTCTCGTGGAGTGGGGCTCGAACCCATAATCTCCAGGAGAGAGTGTTACCCACTGAGCCTCGGCTGACACCTAGAATCATAGAATCATTCAGCACAGAAGGAGGCCATTCCTGCCTGTGCCAGCTCTTTGAAAGAGCTATCCAATTAGTCCCACTCCCCCTCAGCCCTATTCTAAACTTGTAACAAAACTGTGTAACTACTGCAAGCACAAGCAAGACGGTAATTCCTCGGCAGCACTGATGCCAGGTTCTGTCTGCCTTTGGCTCGAAAACAAAAAAAAAAGAATTACATTTAAATTACAGAGTCACAGTCAGGTACAGGGTCTGGAGACTGCACTCTGCAATGATCTCTTCTATAAATAGGACACGACTGGAGATTAAAAACAACTTATGCAATTAGACCAAACATATTTAACTCTAGATATTACTAAAATAGCAGCTGTTCTCCTATTTCATTCCAACAGCCCTTTTTGTAATTATGGGGTGTATAGAAAGAGCACTTAGCAGAATAAATTGGTTTCGTTTATCCCTGTCAGCCCTGGATCTTGTGCAGATGAAGAGCTGATGAGCACTGTAAATCCTTCCAGTGCGAGATTCTGCCTTCTCCCTTTCCAATCTTCACCATGAATTTCTGTGGCTCTGGGGAAAGAGCAGGGGGGAGTGGGACTAATTGGATAGCACTTTCAAAGAGTCGGCACAGGCACAATGGGCAGAATGGCCTCCTTCTGTGCGCTATGATTCTGCAAATTTTTCTTTTTCAAGTATTTATCCAATTCCCTTTTGAAAGTTATTATTGAATCTGCTTCCACCGCCCTTTCAGGCAGCGCATTCCAGATCGTAACAACTCACTATGTTAGAAAAATTCTCCTCATCTCCCCCTCTGGTTCTTTTACCAATTACCTTAAATCTGTGTCCTCTGGTCACCGACCCTCCCACCACTGGAAACAGTTTCTCCTTATTTACTCTATCAAAACCCCTTCATAAATTTGAACACCTCGATTAAATCTCCCGTTAACCTTCTCTGCTCTAACAGCGAGAAAGTAGTGACATCATGTATTTCAATTTTAATACTTGGGCACATGAATATTACTCAAAGGTTTGGTTTCGTCATTTTATTGAGTTTACGTTTCTCCAAAAATAAGCACTAAAAGTAAAAATAAATTCAGCGAGCCAAGTTGATGCCCTGTGCTGTCCTTCAATGTGCAGTAACTTGGCTGGTCCTGATGAGAAGTATCTCCAGAGCCCAGATGTACTTACTTTATATATATTTCATGTCCCAGGGAATTCAAATTAATTTAAGAATGTTCCATTTGGTTCAAATATAATTGGGAGGGGAACTGGGTGTCACAGTAAGTCTAAAAGACTCTTCCTTCACCTCTGGGGATTTGGTTTTGAATTGGGCAGGGGCCTCCCTCTTCTGCTAAATGAGTTTGGAAAGTCTTCAGTTGCTTTTATACCGGTGTTGCTTCAGTTTGGATGAATGGTGTCAATTAGCCGACTCTTAGGAGTTACAGTGCTAAATCCGTCTCCTTTATCCCAGCAGCAGAATCATAGATCCATGAGAAACTGGGTCTTTCGAGTCTGATAAGGGAGATGGATTTAGCTGTGTAATTGTGGGAAACCAGCTCGGAGAACTGAGGCCCCGTCTGCCCTCTCAGGTGGACGTAAAAGATCACACGGCACTATTTCGAAGAAGAGCAGGGGAGTTCTCCCCGGTGTCCTGGGCCAATATTGATCCCTCAACCAACATCACCAAAAAAAAATTATCTGGCCATTATCACATTGCTGTTTGTGGGATCTTGCTGTGCGCAAATTGGCTGCCGCGTTTTCCTACATAACAACAGTGACTACACTTCAAAAGTACTTTGTTGGTTGTAAAGCGCTTTGGATCGTCCCAAGGCCGTGAAAGGTGCTATATAAATGCAAGTTCATTCTTCCTTTTTCAACATTTTGGGGAGTGTAGTTTCTCCTTTTTGTTTGACAAGAATAATTGTGTTCAATGTCGGCAATCATTGCTCTCGTTTTATTGGATGATCTGCATATTAAAGATTGTTCCTGTTTGCTAAACATGGCTCAGGCGTAGGGTTGCCAACTCTGGTTGGACGTATTCCTGGAGGTTTCATCACATGACTTACTGTCTCCAGCCGCCCTGCCCCCACACTCCTGCCATTGGTCACCCGACATGTCCATCTTCGCGGTGCACGACCTTCCTACACCAATCGGAAAGTGAGTAAGACTCTTCATTGCCTGGTTGGATGATTCTTCACTGTCAGTCAACAGCCTTTATTCCCGTGTGTGATATTTTTATAACAAATAAACAAAAATGTTCAAAGAAAATATTTTAAAAACACAATTTTTTTAACGCCCCTATGATTTATCTCTTGGGTCTTTGCTCGCTGTAGTGTCCTGGAAATTAGTCTTTAATTCCTGGAGACTCCAGGGCAAGCCTGGAGGAGTTGGCAACCCTACATAGGGGAGGCAGGGTCAGCCAGTTGCCAACTTTTGTGGAGCTGGCAGCCTTTGGAAGAGAGAAAACAATGTTCTGGAGGAATTAATGGCTTGTTAATCGAAGGCAGCAGCAGCTTGGGGCAAATCATTGGAGCCCCTGGAGAGTGATGGAGATTTCCAATGTCAAGTGGGACAATTAATCAGAGCAGAAATGATCATTCTGATGGACTTTTGAGCAATGATAATCTTGTTCATAAGATAGATAGGTCTCATCTAAAATATATTTTGGATGCCTCATTAACCTCGGTTTTATGTTCAAATACATTTATATATTTTCACTCCTTAATTCTCCTGCTCTTTCATAGGAATATTAGAACAGGAGTAGGCCATTCAGCCCCTCGAGCCTGTTCCGCCATTCAATTAGATCATGGCTGATCTGTATCTCTAGCTCCATTTGCCCGCCCTGGCTCCGTAACCCGGCCTAACAAAAATCTATCAATCTCAGTTTCCATATCTCAGCAGCGATGGGGTTATCACTGACAACTTACAAATCTTAACCTGGGTATTTGGATAGAGAGGGGCCTTGTATTAAATTTACAGCGTAATTAACAGAAGGATCATGCCAGCAGTTTCTGCTGATGGTTGCGTTCATGAGTAATTGGGACTTTTGGCTTTGGGAGTCCATGGCTGAATGTCTGTAGATTCCAAAGGGTCTAAATAACTGGGCTAACTGGGCAGAGCCAATGAATAGATCCTGGTGGATAACATCTGTTTTCACTGAAACCCAATTTAAAAGGCAATATATTAAAAAAAACAAGAATCTTATTTAGAAATTTTAAGGTAAAACGGAGTGAATTTGGGTTAATTGTTGAAAAAGACGTATCAATCTTCAGTGACTCAAAATAATTTTGTTTTAAATACCTCGATTGGATCATCCCGCGACCTTCTAAACTCAAGGGAATACAAGCTAAGTTTATGCAACCTGTCCTCGGAATTTAACTCTTTAGGCCCCAGTATTATTCTGGTGAATCTGCGCTGTACCCCCTCCAAGGCCGATATATCCCTTCCAGAGATTCAGTGCCCAAACTGAACCCAGTTCTCCAGATGGCGTCTGACCAATGCTCTGTATAACTGGGACATCACTTCCTCACTTTTGAATTCCAATTCCTTGGAGAGAAAGGCCAACATTCCATTTGCCTTTTTGATTACTTTTTGTACCTGTGCACTAGCTTTTAGTGATTTGTCTATATGGATACCTAAATCCCTTTACTCCTCCACAGTTCCTAGTCTCATCATTCAGAAAATATTCCAATTTGTCTTTCTCAGATCCAAAGTGGATGACCCAGATTAAACTCCATCTGCCATAGTTTTGCCCATTCACTTAGTCTCTCTGTCCCTTTGTAACTTCCTGCTCCCATCTACACAACTCACTGTGTCTCCTAACTTAGTATCATCAGCAAACTTGGATATATAACTCTCTATTCCATCACCAGGTCACTAATGTATATGGTGAAAAGCTGAGGCCCCAGTACAGATCCCCGGGGGAACACCACTCGTCACATCCCACCAATCAGAGAACATTCCCTTTATCCCTACTCTCTATCTCCTGCCTCCCAACCAATTACCAACCCACAAAATAAGGTCACCTCCAATTCCGTGCGTTCTCATTTTTGCTAATAATCTACTGTGTGGAACTTAATCCGATGCCTTCTGGAAGTCCATAAAGACAACATCCATAGACACTCCCCTTTCCGCCATGCTAGTGACCTCCTCAAAAAAAACCAACTAGATTGGTCAGACCGTCACAAATCCATGCTGACTCAATGATCAGGTGATACCTGTCCAGGTGCTCAGTCACCCTGTCCCTGTGTATCTCCCCTACAATTGATGTTAGTCTGCAGTTAACTGGTTTCTCTCTCCCTCCCTTCTTATGCAACACAGTGACATTTGCAATTTTCCAATCCAAAGGCACAATTCCTGAATTATGTTGGGCAGTGATCCTGCACTGACACTACGACAGTTCACGGTGACAGGAAACTAAACTGCTTCGCAATCACGATGGCAGCTGTAGGATCTGTTCAGCCGCAAACTACACTGACAAATAGATTGGAACATAGATGGAGTCCATGGACCTTAGGGAACACGATCTTATGATTTCTGTCTGTCTGAGGGCTGTGGTACCGTGCAGTGATTGCAACATTTTCAAGGCTCTGTACTCTACATTTTTCTGCATTTATTAGCAGGTTAGTTTTGTAGCAGCACACTCAAACATCTGCTTCCATGACAGCACTGTTTTACTTTGGCCAGCTGATTGTTTCAATATTTGCAAGGTGATCCCCGGGAGTGTGTCAATATTCACAGGGGGTCCTGGGAGAGTGAGTCGATATTTACAGGGGGTCCCGGGAGACTGAGTCGATATTTACAGGGGGTCCCGGGAGACTGAGTCGATATTTACAGGGGGTCCCGGGAGACTGAGTCGATATTAACAGGGGTTCCCGGAAGATTAAGCTGATACTTACAGGGGGTCCTGGGAGAGTGAGTCGATATTTACAGGGGGTCCCGGGGAGAGTGAGTCGATATTTACAGGGGGTCCTGGGAGAGTGAGTCGATATTTACAGGGGGTCCCGGGAGAGTGAGTCGATATTTACAGGGGGTCCCGGGAGAGTGAGTCGATATTTACAGGGGGTCCCGGGAGAGTGAGTCGATATTTACAGGGGGTCCCGGGAGAGTGAGTCGATATTTACAGGGGGTCCCGGGGGAGTGAATCGATATTTACAGGGGGTCCCAGGAGAGTGAGTCGATATTTACAGGGGGTCCCGGGAGACTGAGTCGATATTTACAGGGGGTCCCGGGAGAGTGAGTCGATATTTACAGGGGGTCCCGGGAGAGTGAGTCGATATTTACAGGGGGTCCCGGGGGAGTGAATCGATATTTACAAGGGGTCCCGGGGAGAGTGAGTCGATATTTACAGGGGGTCCCGGGAGACTGAGTCGATATTTACAGGGGGTCCCGGGAGAGTGAGTCAATATTTACAGGGGGTCCCGGGAGACTGAGTCGATATTTACAGGGGGTCCCGGGAGAGTGAGTCGATATTTACAGGGGGTCGATATTTACAGGGGGTCCTGGGAGACTGAGTCGATATTTACAGGGGGTCGATATTTACAGGGGGTCCCGGGAGACTGAGACGATATTTACAGGGGGTCGATATTTACAGGGGGTCCTGGGAGACTGAGTCGATATTTACAGGGGGTCGATATTTACAGGGGGTCCCGGGAGACTGAGTCGATATTTACAGGGGGTCGATATTTACAGGGGGTCGATATTTACAGGGGGTCGATATTTACAGGGGGTCGATATTTACAGGGGGTCGATATTTACAGGGGGTCCCGGGAGACTGAGTCGATATTTACAGGGGGTCGATATTTACAGGGGGTCCCGGGAGAGTGAGTCGATATTTACAGGGGGTCCCGGGAGACTGAGTCGATATTTACAGGGGGTCGATATTTACAGGGGGTCGATATTTACAGGGGGTCCCGGGAGAGTGAGTCGATATTTACAAGGGGTCCCGGGGGAGTGAGTCGATATTTACAGGGGGTCCCGGGAGACTGAGTCGATATTTACAGGGGGTCGATATTTACAGGGGGTCGATATTTACAGGGGGTCGATATTTACAGGGGGTCGATATTTACAGGGGGTCCCGGGAGAGTGAGTCGATATTTACAGGGGGTCCCGGGAGACTGAGTCGATATTTACAGGGGGTCCCGGGAGACTGAGTCGATATTTACAGGGGGTCGATATTTACAGGGGGTCGATATTTACAGGGGGTCCCGGGAGAGTGAGTCGATATTTACAGGGGGTCCCGGGAGACTGAGTCGATATTTACAGGGGGTCGATATTTACAGGGGGTCGATATTTACAGGGGGTCGATATTTACAGGGGGTCGATATTTACAGGGGGTCCCGGGAGACTGAGTCGATATTTACAGGGGGTCCCGGGAGACTGAGTCGATATTTACAAGGTTCCCAGACAGGGAAATAACAAGTTTGAAAAGCACCGGATTGGGATTTATATGTAAAGAAACCCACTACCAGCTCTGACTTGCCCAGAGTGACATCTCCTGAGCCAGCCCGGGAGCAGGACATGGGTCACCTTCCACACTTGGCAGGAGCAGGAGGAGGAATAAACAAGAAGACAGAGAAAAAGGGAGGAGGGCAGGGTGAGATAAGGATTGAAACTACAACTCCCACAATGCTTGAAGATGGTAAACCCCGGAAATGGCCCTGAATGAGGATAAAAGGGTTCCATCCCAGTGAGAGGATGAGACACAGACACAGAGGGAGATCCCACTTCAAAGCACCTTCAACCCAGGACACTAAAGGCGCCGGAGGTCAGTTCACTCCATGTCAGAGAGGGACAACAGGGCTGGAGGGAGAAGTGGGGGAGGGAAGAAAAATATGATTTAATAATAATTTATTTATTTTTTTAAATAGGAAAAAGGGGCGGGGTGGAGCTCGGGATTTTATTTTTTTTTTGGGTGCAGTGACCCAGTGCTGGGCTAATAATGTGAAGTATTGTGAGCGGTAGCGACAGTGTGGAGCTGGCTGATGAGTGCAGTCAGCAGCCGCAGAGAGGGTGGGGAGCAGAGAGAGAGAGAGAGAGAGATAGGAAGCCAGCAACATCCTCCAGACTGTCACCGACAGCCCCAAGACACACACACACACCACACAGAGAGAGAGAGAGAGGAGTTTCTTACGCCTTTCATCCCCACCTCGCAGCTTCAAAGGACCACCAGGACTGGGAGACTCCTCGCCCACCCTCCCTCTCCCCCCTCCCTCCCTCTCCCTCTCTCTATCTGGGACATGCCCCGGAGAAAGCAGCCCGGAGCAGAGGGCGATCCAGCCCAGCAATCGTGCAGTAGGAAAAGGGGTTTGAACCCTGTTACTTGAAGAAGGAGAAAGTTTGCTCCTCATTTGGGATTCAACAGGAGAGAGACTGGGATCAATCTCCTCCAGACCAAGGAATCAGAACAGAAAACTTTAACTTTTAAAACAAAAAAAAACAACCAAGATTGAAGATTTTTTTTAAAATTTATTTATTTACAGTGTGTGTGTGTGTGTTTAAAAAAAAACCCCAAAAGCTTACAGGGCTGTCAGGAGACTGGAGGTTCCTGGGCTGGGACAGTGTTGGATGAATGTCTGCAATCGGGTCTCAGGAGGAGCCTCAGTGAGCACCAAGTTGTGGGAGTCCTTTCCTCGGTGCTGATTTCAATGGTTCGCCTGGTGACCTGGGGGCTCCTCTCTCTCGCTCTCCTCGTCTTCCTACAAAGTGCAATGGGTTGTATCAACAGCCTCGTCTGCAAGCCCAGGCTCTGCCGAGATGCCATCTCCCTGCAGGAGGTCTCCGCCAGCATCGACAGCAGCCCCACCAGCATCGACGAGACGTCGGACATCGTGCTGCGCTACCGGACCCCCTACTTCCGAGCCTCAGCCCAGGTCTGCGTGCCCCCCATCCTCAAGGCGGACACCTGGGTGGTCGGCTGGATCCAAGCCTGCAACCACATGGAGTTTTACAACACGTACGGGGACCTGGGCATGTGAGTATATGTGTGTGTGAGTGTGTACATGTGAGTGTGTACGTGTGTGTGTGTGTGAGTGTGTACAGGGGGGGTGGGGGGAGGGCAATTGGCAGGAAGCTCAACCCATGCTAGAGACTGGCACAGGAGACCTGGGCATGTGTGCGTGTGAGTGAGTGAGTGTGAGTGAGTGAGCATGAATGTGAGCGAGTATGCATGTGTGTGTGAGTATGCGTGTGTGTGTGTGTGTGTGTGAGTGCGTGTGTGAGTATGCGTGTGTGTGAGTATGCGTGTGTGTGTGTGTGTGAGTGCGTGTGTGAGTATGCGTGTGTGTGAGTATGCGTGTGTGTGAGTATGCGTGTGTGTGAGTATGCGTGTGTGTGAGTATGCGTGTGTGTGAGTGTGCGTGTGTGTGCGTGTGCGTGTGTGTGCGTGCGTGTGTGAGTATGCGTGTGAGTATGCGTGTGTGTGTATGCGTGTGTGTGTATGTGTGTGTGTGTATGCGTGTGTGTATGCGTGTGTGTGTATGCGTGTGTGTGTATGCGTGTGTGTGTGTGTGAGTATGTGTGTATGTGTGTGAGTGTGTGTGCGTGTGTGAGTATGCGTGTGAGTATGTGTGTGTATGTGTGTGAGTATGCGTGTGTGTGTGTATGTGTGCGTGTGAGTATGCGTGTGTATGTGTGAGTATGTGTGTGAGTATGTGTGTGAGTATGTGTGTGAGTATGTGTGTGTGTATGCGTGTGTGTGTGCGTGTGAGTATGCGTGTGTATGTGTGTGAGTATGCGTGTGTGTGTATGTGTGCGTGTGAGTATGCGTGTGTATGTGTGAGTATGTGTGTGTGTATGCGTGTGTGTGTGCGTGTGAGTATGCGTGTGTATGTGTGTGAGTATGCGTGTGTGTGTGTATGTGTGTGTGTATGTGTATGTGTGTGAGTATGTGTGTGTGTGAGTATGTGTGTGTGTGAGTGTGTGTGTGTGTGAGTATGTGTGTGTGAGTATGTGTGTGTGAGCGTATGCGTGTGTGAGCGTGTGTGTGTGTGTGTGTGAGTGCGTGTGTGAGCGTGTGTGTGTGAGTGTGCATGTGTGTGTGTGTGTGTGTGTGAGTGCGTGTGAGTGAGTCTGTATATTTGGGGGCAATTGGCAGGGAGCTCAGCCAATGTCAGGGACTGACACGGGAGAGGAGAGAATGTGTCTCTGAGCACCTGTGTGAGTGTGTCAATGTATCTGTGTATGGGGGGAGAGGGGTGGTAATTGGCAGGAAGCTGAGCCCATGTCAGGGACTGGCACGGAAGACCAGGCTGTGCTTTTAAAAAAAAAGCCAGCAGCTGCCACCCTGCACCATTAACTGGGCATCAAAGGGTGGGATTTAATTTAACTGAAATGAAATGTATCTCGGTGCCCAGACTCAGAGTGAGACTCCCCACACCCCTCTCACAGGAGCTGGATTTGGATCTGCTGCCTGGGACTATTTCCTCAGCCCTGGCTGTTTAAACACACTCTGGTGCTGGGCTGACATCACATTATTTGATCACTCCAGTCCTCGTGTGAGGGTGGAAAGGATAGTTGGTTGGAATGTGTCTAATTTCATTGCTATTCTCAAACTTATATCGACCCACCTTACCATCCATGGACGTGCGTCCTGTTACTCTGAATGATTTATGAGTACATAAAGGTATAATTAAAGAAAGAATTCAGGCAGATAGTGCCTCTCAAAATCTATCCCTGCTTAATGATCATGTAGAGTGATCAGAGGCGAGATTATATTACATCTTCCCGTACAGAGAGTGCTAAGTGTCAGAATATATATTGAAGCAGGTTTTTACTGCTAGGTTTTACTTATCGATTATACAGGTGACAGTTACACTACAAACCCTGAGTAATCGATCTGAATCTCAGTCACAACACACTCCCTGTATAACCAATGTGTTACAGTCACAACACATTCTGTGTAACCAGAATATTATGTACAGTCACAATACAGGCCCTGCAAATCCAGTTTGATGTATACAGTCACACCACTGTCCCTGTATAATCAGTGTGATATACACAGTCACAGTACAGTCCCTGTATAACCAGTGTGATATATACAGTTACAGTACAGTCCCTCTATAACCAGTGTGGTATATACAGTTACAGTACAGTCCCTCTATAATCAGTGTGGTATATACAGTTACAGTACAGTCCCTCCATAACCAATGTGGTATATACAGTTACAGTACAGTCCCTCTATAACCAGTGTGGTATATACAGTTACAGTACAGTCCCTCTATAACCAGGGTGGTATATACAGTTACAGTACAGTCCTTGTATAACCAGTGTGATATATACAGTTACAGTACAGTCCTTGTATAACCAGTGTGGTATATACAGTTACAGTACAGTCCCTCTATAACCAGTGTGGTATATACAGTTACAGTACAGTCCTTGTATAACCAGTGTGGTATATACAGTTACAGTACAGTCCCTCTTTAACCAGTGTGGTATATACAGTTACAGTACAGTCCCTCTATAATCAGTGTGGTATATACAGTTACAGTACAGTCCTTGTATAACCAGCGTGATATATACAGTTACAGTACAGTCCCTCTATAACCAGTGTGGTATATACAGTTACAGTACAGTCCTTGTATAACCAGTGTGATATATACAGTTACAGTACAGTCCCTCTATAATCAGTGTGGTATATACAGTTACAGTACAGTCCCTCTATAACCAGTGTGATATATACAGTTACAGTACAGTCCCTCTATAACCAGTGTGGTATATACAGTTACAGTACAGTCCTTGTATAACCAGTGTGATATATACAGTTACAGTACAGTCCCTCTATAACCAGTGTGATATATACAGTTACAGTACAGTCCCTCTATAACCAGTGTGGTATATACAGTTACAGTACAGTCCTTGTATAACCAGTGTGATATATACAGTTACAGTACAGTCTCTCTTTAATCAGCGTGGTATATACAGTTACAGTACAGTCCCTCTATAACCAGTGTGGTATATACAGTTACAGTACAGTCCCTGTATGATCAGGGTGGTATATACAGTTACAGTACAGTCCCTCTATAACCAGTGTGGTATATACAGTTACAGTACAGTCCCTCTATAACCAGTGTGGTATATACAGTTACAGTACAGTCCCTGTATAATCAGGGTGGTATATACAGTTACAGTACAGTCCCTCTATAACCAGTGTGGTATATACAGTTACAGTACAGTCCCTCTATAACCAGTGTGGTATATACAGTTACAGTACAGTCCCTGTATAACCAGTGTGGTATATAGTTACAGTACAGTCCCTCTATAATCAGTGTGGTATATACAGTTACAGTACAGTCCCTCTATAACCAGTGTGATATATACAGTTACAGTACAGTCCCTCTATAACCAGTGTGGTATATACAGTTACAGTACAGTCCCTCTATAATCAGTGTGGTATATACAGTTACAGTACAGTCCCTCTATAATCAGTGTGGTATATACAGTTACAGTACAGTCCCTGTATAACCAGCGTGATATATACAGTTACAGTACAGTCCCTCTATAATCAGTGTGATATATACAGTTACAGTACAGTCCCTGTATAACCAGTGTGATATATACAGTTACAGTACAGTCCCTCTATAACCAGTGTGGTATATACAGTTACAGTACAGTCCCTCTATAACCAGTGTGGTATATAGAGTTACAGTACAGTCCCTCCATAACCAATGTGGTATATACAGTTACAGTACAGTCCCTCTATAACCAGTGTGGTATATACAGTTACAGTACAGTCCCTCTATAACCAGGGTGGTATATACAGTTACAGTACAGTCCTTGTATAACCAGTGTGATATATACAGTTACAGTACAGTCCTTGTATAACCAGTGTGGTATATACAGTTACAGTACAGTCCCTCTATAACCAGTGTGGTATATACAGTTACAGTACAGTCCCTCTTTAACCAGTGTGGTATATACAGTTACAGTACAGTCCTTGTATAACCAGTGTGGTATATACAGTTACAGTACAGTCCTTGTATAACCAGTGTGGTATATACAGTTACAGTACAGTCCCTCTATAATCAGTGTAGTATATACAGTTACAGTACAGTCCCTCTATAACCAGTGTGATATATACAGTTACAGTACAGTCCCTCTATAACCAGTGTGGTATATACAGTTTCAGTACAGTCCCTGTATGATCAGGGTGGTATATACAGTTACAGTACAGTCCCTCTATAACCAGTGTGATATATACAGTTACAGTACAGTCCCTCTATAACCAGTGTGGTATATACAGTTACAGTACAGTCCCTCTATAACCAGTGTGGTATATACAGTTACAGTACAGTCCCTGTATAATCAGGGTGGTATATACAGTTACAGTACAGTCCCTCTATAACCAGTGTGGTATATACAGTTACAGTACAGTCCCTGTATAACCAGTGTGGTATATAGTTACAGTACAGTCCCTCTATAATCAGTGTGGTATATACAGTTACAGTACAGTCCCTCTATAACCAGTGTGATATATACAGTTACAGTACAGTCCCTCTATAACCAGTGTGGTATATACAGTTACAGTACAGTCCCTCTATAACCAGTGTGGTATATACAGTTACAGTACAGTCCCTCTATAACCAGTGTGGTATATACAGTTACAGTACAGTCCCCCTATAACCAGTGTGGTATATACAGTTACAGTACAGTCCCTCTATAACCAGTGTGATATGTACAGTTACAGTACAGTCCCTGTATAATCAGGGTGGTATATACAGTTACAGTACAGTCCCTCTATAACCAGTGTGGTATATACAGTTACAGTACAGTCCCTCTATAATCAGTGTGGTATATACAGTTACAGTACAGTCCCTCTATAATCAGTGTGATATATACAGTTACAGTACAGTCCCTCTATAACCAGTGTGGTATATACAGTTACAGTACAGTCCCTGTATAATCAGGGTGGTATATACAGTTACAGTACAGTCCCTCTATAACCAGTGTGGTATATACAGTTACAGTACAGTCCCTCTATAATCAGTGTGGTATATACAGTTACAGTACAGTCCCTCTATAACCAGTGTGGTATATACAGTTACAGTACAGTCCCTGTATAATCAGGGTGGTATATACAGTTACAGTACAGTCCCTGTATAACCAGTGTGATATATACAGTTACAGTACAGTCCCTGTATAATCAGGGTGGTATATACAGTTACAGTACAGTCCCTGTATAACCAGTGTGATATATACAGTTACAGTACAGTCCCTGTATAATCAGGGTGGTATATACAGTTACAGTACAGTCCCTGTATAACCAGTGTGATATATACAGTTACAGTACAGTCCCTCTATAACCAGTGTGGTATATACAGTTACAGTACAGTCCCTGTATAATCAGGGTGGTATATACAGTTACAGTACAGTCCCTGTATAACCAGTGTGATATATACAGTTACAGTACAGTCCCTCTATAACCAGTGTGGTATATACAGTTACAGTACAGTCCCTCTATAACCAGTGTGGTATATACAGTTACAGTACAGTCCCTGTATAATCAGGGTGGTATATACAGTTACAGTACAGTCCCTCTATAATCAGTGTGGTATATACAGTTACAGTACAGTCCCTGTATAATCAGGGTGGTATATACAGTTACAGTACAGTCCCTCTATAATCAGTGTGATATATACAGTTACAGTACAGTCCCTGTATAACCAGCGTGATATATACAGTTACAGTACAGTCCCTCTATAACCAGTGTGGTATATACAGTTACAGTACAGTCCCTCTATAACCAGTGTGGTATATACAGTTACAGTACAGTCCCTGTATAATCAGGGTGGTATATACAGTTACAGTAGTCCCTGTATAATCAGTGTGGTATATACAGTTACAGTACAGTCCCTGTATAATCAGGGTGGTATATACAGTTACAGTACAGTCCCTCTATAATCAGTGTGGTATATACAGTTACAGTACAGTCCCTCTATAATCAGTGTGGTATATACAGTTACAGTACAGTCCCTCTATAACCAGTGTGATATATACAGTTACAGTACAGTCGCTCTATAATCAGTGTGGTATATACAGTTACAGTACAGTCCCTCTATAATCAGTGTGGTATATACAGTTACAGTACAGTCCCTGTATAACCAGTGTGGTATATACAGTTACTGTACAGTCCCTGTATAACCAGTGTGGTATATACAGTTACAGTACAGTCCCTGTATAATCAGTGTGGTATATACAGTTACTGTACAGTCCCTGTATAACCAGTGTGATATATACAGTTACAGTACAGTCCCTCTATAATCAGTGTGATATATACAGTTACAGTACAGTCCCTCTATAACCAGTGTGGTATATACAGTTACAGTACAGTCCCTCTATAATCAGTGTGGTATATACAGTTACAGTACAGTCCCTGTATAATCAGTGTGGTATATACAGTTACAGTACAGTCCCTCTATAATCGGTGTAGTATATACAGTTACAGTACAGTCCCTCTATAACCAGCGTGGTATATACAGTTACAGTACAGTCCCTGTATAACCAGTGTGGTATATACAGTTACAGTACAGTCCCTGTATAACCAGTGTGGTATATACAGTTACAGTACAGTCCCTCTATAACCAGCGTGATATATACAGTTACAGTACAGTCCCTGTATAACCAGTGTGGTATATACAGTTACAGTACAGTCCCTGTATAACCAGTGTGACACATATACGATCCCTGTATATGTAATTGACTTGATGTAGATCATTAATGCCCAGCTCCCCCCCCACCCCCGATCGTGTATATCTTCACGCCCCCCACCCCTGATATACATGTTTTTTTACCGCTATCATGGACAGGCATTGCTGCAAGGCTGTACAACGCAATGTGATATCTCTACTTGGTCAGAAACTCGACTCAGCGGAATTGTTCTCGAGCAGTAAAGACGCAGGCTTCCTGCAGCCACATCCGCTGGAGCCTGATCAGATAGCAAGTCCCTGACTCTGTGAGTCCCTGGCCTCACTTTCTGATCGAGCCAGTGTGGTCTATACAAGAGGCAGGGAGATTCCGGTCCAGTAAACACACAGCCCAGTGCGGCTCCCTGCACGGCTGAGAACCCAACTCCATCACCCAATCCAGCCAAACTGGTCTGAAACAGGGCAGCAAAAGTATGTGTGTGACCGTCCCCACTCCCTCACTGCAGTAACATTGAAATGGTGTAACCCGAACAAAAGGGACAAGTGTGGGGTGAGGGGGGGCAGCAGGTGTGTTGATATATTTGGAATTTTCAATGGGAAACTTGGATTTAAAAAAAAGTGAGACAGACTTGGAGATCTGAGTGTCCTAACCCCCTAATCCCCTCACCTCCCCCACCCATGGCTGAACAGCCCCATGCTATAAATCCGTTGCAACAACAACTTGCATTTATATAGCGCCTTTAACTAGTTAAAACATCCCCAGGCAGGTAATCAGACAACAAATTGACACCGAGCCACATAAGGAGATATTAGTTCAGGTGACCACAAGAGGGAGGTTTTAAGGAGCGTCTTAAAGGAGGAGAGAGAGGCGGAGAGGTTTAGGGAGGGAATTCCAGAGCTCAGGGCCCGGGCAGCTGAAGGCACGGCCGCCAATGGTGGAGCGATTAAAATCGGGGGATGGGCAAGAGGCCAGAATTGGAGGAGCGCAGAGATCTCGGAGGGTTGAAGGGCTGGAGGAGGTTACAGAGATAGGGAGGGGCAAGGCCATGGAGAGATTGAATACAAGGATGAGAATTTTAAAATCGAGGCGTTCCTGGACCGGGAGCCAGTGTGGGTCAGCGAGCACAGGGGGTGATGGGTGAACGGGACAGCATTGTCCTGAATTTTAAATTCCCTGAGACCCAGAAGAATGAACAAACTTTTATTTATACAGCACCTTTCATGTCCTCGGGATGTCCCAAAGTGCTTTGAAGCAAACAAAGTACTTTTGAAGTGCAGTTGTTTTGTAGGGAGATGCGACAGCCAATTTGCACATAGCAAGGTCCCACAAACAGCAAAGGAAAGAATGTCCAATTAATCTGTTTTTAGTGGTGTTGTTTGAAGAATAAATTTTGGCCAGGACAACGGGAGGGTCCCCGTTTTTTGACTAGTTCCAGGTGATCTTTTACATCCACTGAACAGGTAGACAGAGCATCAGGGTAAAGTCTCATTTGAAAGACAGTGCAGCGCTCCCTCAGTCCTGCCCCTCCGACAGTGCAGCGCTCCCTCAGTCCTGCCCCTCCGACAGTGCAGCGCTCCCTCAGTCCTGCCCCTCCGACAGTGCAGCGCTCCCTCAGTCCTGACCCTCCGACAGTGCAGCGCTCCCTCAGTCCTGCCCCTCCGACAGTGCAGCGCTCCCTCAGTCCTGACCCTCCGACAGTGCGGCGCTCCCTCAGTACTGACCCTCCGACAGTGCAGCGCTCCCTCTGTCCTGCCCCTCCGACAGTGCAGCGCTCCCTCAGTCCTGACCCTCCGACAGTGCAGCGCTCCCTCAGTCCTGACCCTCCGACAGTGCAGCGCTCCCTCAGTACTGACCCTCCGACAGTGCAGCGCTCCCTCAGTACTGACCCTCCGACAGTGCAAAGCTCCCTCAGTACTGACCCTCCGACAGTGCAGCGCTCCCTCAGTCCTGACCCTCCGACAGTGCAGCGCTCCCTCAGTACTGACCCTCCGACAGTGCAGCGCTCCCTCAGTACTGACCCTCCGACAGTGCAACGCTCCCTCAGTACTGACCCTCCGACAGTGCAACGCTCCCTCAGTCCTGCCCCTCCGACAGTGCAGCGCTCCCTCAGTCCTGACCCTCCGACAGTGCAGCGCTCCCTCAGTCCTGACCCTCCGACAGTGCAGCGCTCCCTCAGTCCTGACCCTCCGACAGTGCAGCGCTCCCTCAGTCCTGACCCTCCGACAGTGCAGCGCTCCCTCAGTCCTGACCCTCCGACAGTGCAGCGCTCCCTCAGTCCTGACCCTCCGACAGTGCAGCACTCCCTCAGTCCTGACCCTCCGACAATGCAGCGCTCCCTCAGTCCCGACCCTCCGACAGTGCAACGCTCCCTCAGTCCTGACCCTCCGACAGTGCAGCGCTCCCTCAGTCCTGACCCTCCGACAGTGCGGCGCTCCCTCAGTACTGACCCTCCGACAGTGCAGCGCTCCCTCAGTCCTGACCCTCCGACAGTGCAGCGCTCCCTCAGTACTGACCCTCCGACAGTGCAGCGCTCCCTCAGTACTGACCCTCCGACAGTGCAGCGCTCCCTCTGTCCTGACCCTCCGACAGTGCAGCGCTCCCTCAGTCCTGCCCCTCCGACAGTGCAGCGCTCCCTCAGTCCTGACCCTCCGACAGTGCAGCGCTCCCTCAGTACTGACCCTCCGACAGTGCAGCGCTCCCTCAGTCCTGACCCTCCGACAGTGCAACGCTCCCTCAGTCCTGACCCTCCGACAGTGCAGCGCTCCCTCAGTCCTGACCCTCCGACAGTGCAACGCTCCCTCAGTCCTGACCCTCCGACAGTGCAGCGCTCCCTCAGTCCTGACCCTCCGACAGTGCAGCGCTCCCTCAGTACTGACCCTCCGACAGTGCAGCGCTCCCTCAGTACTGCCCCTCCGACAGTGCAGCGCTCCCTCAGTACTGACCCTCCGACAGTGCAGCACTCCCTCAGTACTGACCCTCCGACAGTGCAGCACTCCCTCAGTCCTGACCCTCCGACAGTGCAGCACTCCCTCAGTACTGACCCTCCGACAGTGCAGCGCTCCCTCAGTACTGACCCTCCGACAGTGCAGCGCTCCTAGTAGAATCATAGAGAATTTACGGCACAGAAGGAGGCCATTCAGCCCATCGTGTCCGCGCCGGCTGAGGAACGAGCCACCCAGCCTAATCCCACTTACCCGCATTTGGTCCGTTGCCCTGCAGGTCATGGCTCTTCAGGTGCACATCCAAGTACTTTTTAAATGAGTTGAGGGTTTCTGCCTCTACCACCCTCTTGGGCTGTGAGTTCCAGACCCCCACCACCCTCTGGGTGAAAAAAAATTTTCATCATTTCCGCTCTGATCTTTCTACCAATCACTTTAAATCTATGCCCCCTGGTTATTGACCCCTCCGCTAAGGGAAATAGGTCCTTCCTATCCACTCTATCTGGGCCCCTCATAATTTTGTACACCTCAATCAAATCACCCTCGGCTTCCTCTGTTCATAGGAAAACAACCCCAGCCTATCCAATCTGTCATCATAGCTAAAATTCTCCAGTCCTGGCAACATCCTTGTAAACCTCCTCTGCACCCTCTCTAGTGCAATTACATCCTTCCTGTAACGTGGTGACCAGAACTGTACACAGTACTCAAGCTGCGGCCTAACTAGTGTTTTATACAGTTCCAGCGTAACATCCCTGCTTTTATATTCTCTGCTTCGGCTTATAAAGGAAAGCATTCCATATGCCTTCTTAACCACCTTATTTACCTGTTCTGCTACCTTCAGGGATCTGTGGACATGCACTCCAAGGTCCCTCACTTCCTCTACACCTCTCAGTATCCTCCCATTTATTGTGTGTTCCCTTGCCTTGTTTGCTCTCCCCAAATGCATCACCTCACACTTCTCCGGATTGAACTCCATTTGCCACTTTTCTGCCCACCTGACCAGTCCATTGATAGCTTCCTGTGGTCTACAGCTTTCCTCCTCACTATCAACTGCACGGCCTATCTTTGTGTCATCTGCACATTTCTTAATCATTTCCCCACACGTTTAAGTCCAAATCGTTAATGTGTACCAGTACTGTAAAGAAAGACTTGCATTTATATGGCGCCTTTCACAACCTCTGGACGTCCCAAAGCACTTTACAGCCAATGAAGTGTAGTCACTATTGTAATGAAGGGAAACGCGGCAGCCAATTTGCGCACAGCAAGATCCCACGAACAGCAATATGATAATGACCAGATAATTTGTTTTTTAGTGATGTTGGTTGAGGGATAAATATTGACCAGGACACCAGGTAGAACTCCCTGCTCTTCTTCAGAAAGCACCATGGGATCTTTTGCATCCACCTGAGAGGGCAGACAGGGCCTTGGTTTAACATCTCATCTGAGAGTCGGCACCTCTGACAGTGTAGCACTCCCTCAGTACTGCATTGAAGTACCAGCCTAGATTATATACTCAGGTGTCTGGAGTGGGGTTTGAACCCACAACCTTCTGACTCAGAGGCGAGAATGCTGCCGACTGAGCCACAGCTGACACCTAATATAAAATTCAAATCATCGCCAAGTGACGGGACTGTAGGCCACTGCCACTCAGGTGTCTGTAAAAGTCTTAAACAAAGAAAGCATGAGCTGTTTCAAGGCCGCGGGAGAAAATTAACTTAATTCAGGGAATGAGAGCTGGTGTGGGACGCAATGGTGAGATTGGGGAGTGGAACAAGAGCTTTACGCTGTACCTGACCCTGGCCTGAGAACATGTGTCACGGTTACTGGAGAGTGTTAATATTCTCCAGCATGGACCATGCAATGTCACGAGCACAACGCATACAATGTTAGAAAGCAAGCTCCTCGAAAACACCAGGAGATTAAATAACATGACCGCATATCCAACGACTGGCCGTTATTCAGTCAAATAATTGCAATGATATAAATGATGAGTAATCCTCGCTAATTTATTAATATCACAATTGCAAGGTTGTATCTCATTATCACCTGTAAAGATTTCATCCTCATATTTTTTTAAATTACGAAGGGTTTTGATAGAGTAAAGGAGAAACTGTTTCCAGTGATGGGAGGGTCAGTATACCAGAGGACACAGATTTAAGATAATTGGCAAAAGAACCAGAGGGCAGATAAGAATTTTTTTTTAAACGCAGCAAGCTATTATGATCTGGAATGTGCTGCCTGAAAGGGCGGTGGAAGCAGATTCAATAGTAGGGGCCATAAATATAAGAGAGTCACGAATAAATCCAATAGGGAATTAAGGAAAAACTTCTTTACCCAGAGAGTGGTGAGAATGTGGAACTCGTTACCACAAGGAGTAGTTGAGACAAATAGTGTAGATGCATTTAAGCAGAAACTTGATAAACATGAGGGAGAAATGAATAGAAGGTTATGCTGATAGGGTGAGATAAAGAGGGGTGGGAGGAGGCTCGTGTGGAGCATAAACACCAGCATAGACCAGTTGGGCCGAATGGCCAGTTTCTGTGCTGTATGTTGACCGGAGGTCACCGGTTACGGTTACTGGCTTAATACAAGGAGGAGAAGAGTCAATTCTCTCTTAACTCTCAATTCACTTTATTCACGCTGTTAGATCATATACATATAGCTTATACGTCTGGTTAGATATAGACATGCAGTTTGCACCAGGTTATACAGTTTTATACCCAAACTAGGATCTAAATGCACACCCACCAGGTTTCTCTGACACTCCCTGAGTGGTCACAGAATATAAAGGATAATACCCGAAAAGGAGAGCTGACGCTGGCCAGGCGTTCCGTTCTCTCTCTCTCTCTCGACGTCGTCTCTACGTCTCTGACGTAGGTTCTTCCATTCCGCGATGGTTGGTCTCCGGAGTCTTCGCTCTGGCTCCACACCCCAGATTCTTCATTCTTATTCCGAATCTTGTCTCTTCAAGCTGTGCTGTCTCTCTCTCCCGTTGGTTTAGGCTTGCTCGCCTAGTCTGTATCTTCTCCTCATTGGCTCTGTCCCAAGGACTTAGGTAGCATTACCTCATTACTCCTTTTCTAAATAAGGACTTGTGTCTTATCACATAGAGTCATAGAGTCATAGAGTTATACAGCACGGATAGAGGCCCTTCGGCCCATCGTGTCCGCGCCGGCCATCAGCCCTGTCTACTCTAATCCCATATTCCAGCATTTGGTCCGTAGCCTTGTATGCTATGGCATTTCAAGTGCTCATCCAAATGCTTCTTGAATGTTGTGAGGGTTCCTGCCTCCACAACCCTTTCAGACAGTGAGTTCCAGACTCCAACCACCCTCTGGGTGAAAAAGTTCTTTCTCAAATCCCCTCTAAACCTCCCGCCTTTTACCTTGAATCTATGTCCCCTTGTTATAGAACCCTTAACGAAGGGAAAAAGCTCCTTAGTATCCATCCTATCTGTGCCCCTCATAATTTTGTACACCTCAATCATGTCCCCCCTCAGCCTCCTCTGCTCCAAGGAAAACAAACCCAATCTTCCCAGTCTCTCTTCATAGCTGAAGCGCTCCAGCCCTGGTAACATCCTGGTGAATCTCCTCTGCACCCTCTCCAAAGCGATCACATCCTTCCTGTAGTGTGGCGACCAGAACTGCACACAGTACTCCAGCTGTGGCCTAACCAGTGTTTTATACAGCTCCATCATAACCTCCTTGCTCTTATATTCTATGCCTCGGCTAATAAAGGCAAGTATCCCATATGCCTTCTTTACCACCTTATCTACCTGTTCCGCCGCCTTCAGGGATCTGTGAACTTGCACACCAAGATCCCTCTGACCCTCTGTCTTGCCTAGGGTCCTCCCATTCATTGTGTATTCCCTTGCCTTGTTAGTCCCTCCAAAGTGCATCACCTCGCACTTTTCCGGGTTAAATTCCATTTGCCACTGTTCCGCCCATCTGACCAACCCATCTATATCGTCCTGCAGACTGAGGCTATCCTCCTCGCTATTTACCACCCTACCAATCTTTGTATCATCAGCGAACTTACTGATCATACCTTTTACATTCATATCCAAGTCATTAATGTAGACCACAAACAGCAAGGGACCCAGCACCGATCCCTGTGGTACCCCACTGGCCACAGGCTTCCAGTCACAAAAACAACCTTCGACCATCACCCTCTGCCTTCTGCCACTAAGCCAGTTTTGTATCCAAAGTGCCAAGGCACCCTGGATTCCATGCGCTCGTACCTTCTTGACCAGTCTCCTGTGGGGGACTTTATCGAAGGCCTTACTGAAATCCATGTATACCACATCCACTGCGTTACCCTCATCCACACACCTAGTCACCCCCTCACGTCTCCTTTGTCTTTCACAAAACTTAGCTAATTCAAACCGGTTCCAGCCAGCTCAGGCCAGCGACTGAACTCAGGTTACTTCAGTTCAAAAGTTACTTTTGCCTCAGGTTACTTTCAGCAGCCCCTGGCCAACATGTACAAAAGGGAATTGGATAAATACTTGAAAAGGAAAAATTTTCAGGGCTATGGGAAAAAAGCAGGGGAGTGGGACTAATTGGATAGCTCTTTCAAAGAGCCGGCACAGGCACAATGGGCCAAATGGCCTCCTTCTGTGCTGTAAGATTCTATGATAAACCAGTGTTATGGCTGGAGCAGCCTGATGTAAATGGAGGAATGGTAAAGGGGCCAGCAACGTAGTGTATGGGGCCATAGATAATCAACTCCCACATCACAGTGTGGTATTGCCTGGGTCCCTGTCGGAGATGTTTATGGGAAATATACTATATTCTCTACAATGATTATCCTGCCAAATGTTTGAACGTAGGTGTGGTGGACTGACAGTGATGTCACTATTCGGTAGAGAGTAAAGGAATCCTGAATGGTAGTAATTTAAATAGGGTGCTCCAGTATCTGCACTGCCCTAAAAGAGTACAGTGGAACAGTAGGTGATAGGGACGTTACTAATTAAGTAGATAGTCGAACTCCTTGTGATGCAGTCTAGTTGGACAAGATACCAAATGAGAAACTAACAAAATTTTAAAAATGAGTGATTCCTATGCAGAAGGCGGGTTGAAGAAGAGGCTGGTGTACTGCAGATCCCAATATTTGGACCTCTGTTATTTCTTGTTTACATAAGCGACTTAGATGCAGATACCAATCATTAGGACCATAGGAACATGAGTAGGCCATTCAGCCCCTCTAGCCCGCTCCTCCATTCAATTAGATCCTGGCTGATCTGTACCTCAACCCCATTTACCCGCCTTTGCTCCATATCCCTCGATACCCTTACCCAACAAAAATCTATCGATCTCGGTCTTGAAAATTGCAAAAGTGCAAAATGAATCGGGCCGATTGATTACTAGAATGATGAGCTAGATGGGTCGAATGGCCTTTTCCCATCTATTGATATTTTCCTCATGTTTTAATGAGTTCTGATGCTAGTGTATAACTTTACATAGAATTAACAACACAGATACAGACCATTCGGCCCAACAGGTCTATGCCTCCTCCCACCCCTCTTCATCTCACCCTATCAGCACATCCCTCTATTCCTTTCTCCCTCATGTGTTTATCGAGCTTCCCCTTAAATGCATCTGTGCTATTCACCTCAACTACTCCATGTGGGAGTGAGTTCCACATTCTCACCGCTCTCCGGGTAAAGAAGTTTCTCCTGAATTTCTAACAGGAGAATCGTCATGGATACCTGTGAAGAACCTGCTCCTCCATATTTAGGCAGCAGTTTCTATTTCTACAGAAGGGGCCAAAATACACCGGTCAAAATGGTCAGAGCCCAATCATCGCAATGTGCGATCACCTTTGTCATCACGGACCTATTGAGGACCGGGTCAGATGATTACTCCTGTGTGTATAAAAACAGTGCGTTGGGGCGGGAGATAATCTCAGAGCGAAGTGATACGGTGAAGGTAACAGTCGTGGATCCACTAATAAATCCAGGGATCTCTTTTGATCAATCGACTGGGGTGTATTTAGAAGGAGAGAAGGTCACCAGTACCTGCACCGTGGACAGAGAATATCGCCGAAAAATCTTTTACTATTACAGGGTTTATTAATCTTGCCTAGTGCTAGTTACGGGCCGCTGTCCGATTCCATCAGGTTCTCTGCAAAGCTGACAGTCACGCTGTCAGAACTGACGCCTCTTTGTTAGTTATCTAAGGTGAAATATATTTTAAATTATGCGCACCTGAGTCTAAACAGCAAATGGGTAGGAAAACACCAAACTCCTTTCTAATCAAGTTCTCTGTAAGAATCTGAAGTGAGGGAATTAATTCAGAATGTGAAGCAAATGCCTCTCCACCGCCTCAGGAAAAAAAAACATTACACTTTTGACCTGCATTTTGCAAAAAATAATTTCCCAAGAGATGAGGCCTGTATTGAGATGCTCACGGATCGGTGTTACTAAAAACAAGAGGTTAAACTAGAGGAGGTAAAACAGCCCTTGAAACGTCTGCAAAGCCCCAGTGAATTAAACTGAAACTGTACAGCGTCTGGTGCAGAATGTAAAATGATGTAGATATAAATCCAGGAAGGATAATATCTTAGCGGATTCCCACAAATCAGGAAGGTGCCAGGTTTGATCCCTGGTCTCTGTTGGACTAGGTTGGGTGTCTGGTACCCGGGCGCCATAGCAACGGGAGCAGGCTATTCAGCCCGTCAGGCCTGCTCCGCCATTCAGTTAGATCATGGCTGATCTGTACCTCAACCCCATTTATCGTCCTTAGCTCCATATCCCATGATACCCTTTCCTTAACAAAAATCTTATGGATCTCAGTCTTGAAAGCTCCGAATGAACCCCAACATCCACAGCCTTTTGGGGGGAGAGAGTTCCAGATTTTCCACTACCCTTTGTGTGAAAAAGTGCTTCCTGATTTCCCCCCTAAATGGCCTGGCTCTAATTTTAAGATTATGTCCCCTCGTTCTTGATTTCCCCCATCAGAGGAAATAGTTTCTCTGTGGTCTACCCTATCGAATCCTTTTAACGTTTTAAACACCTCGAGAAGTGGGGAAGGGGAGAAATTAAACAATACCAGAAAATAAGATACAAGTACTGGAAATAGAGAAAAATTCTTTCCATGTAAGGCAGAGTTTACTGGCACGTCTACCACATGTAGATACATCTATTCCATGGGATATGTTACTTGTGGCATGTAATAGTGTTACAAATAGACTAATGTAGCCAGGGTCAATTCACTCGAAGATATATCACCTACAGCGATGCACTCTTTACCACACTCAGACCGCACTGTGGCCTCAGTTTCACTTAGCCTCCAGCTCCCCAACACTTTGCAGCTCCAGACCCCAGAGCACTTGGGTGTGCGGGTGGGGTTCCACCTGAACCCAGAGTGGAGCTGGAGTATTTGGGGTGGGCTCGTTTAGGTCGGAGCAGAGGCAGAGTGCTTGGGGTGGGTCTGCCTGGGCCAGAGCAGAGCCATGAATGGTTCCATAGCGCTGTATTATCGGCGCCCATGTGTTCAGATTATAGGAAACATATTCATCAAAATGGTGGATGGTAGAAGATGGGCAGTGGACTGTCGTTAATCTCAGGATCCAGGGTTTGCAGGCACCCTGTAAACCACTTGGGCGTTGCTCCCTACAGAGAGTATGACATCATCTGAACCTCAAAACCAAAATTACAGCAGAAAACTCAATCCTGTGCAAAGAGAGAGAGATTTGGAGAACATATGAATGGGAACTGACTAACTTCCATTGGTGTGATGTTAATAGTAACATTACCTCACAAAGTGGTTTGAACTGAGGTCCTCATGATACAAAAAACAAGTCATTTTTGTTCACCCCAATCTCCTGGGCACTCTGCTGCACATATCCTAACTCGCACTGTCCCGTTCACCCATCGCCCCTGTACTCCTGGTCCACCAACACCTCAAATTTAAAATTCTCCTCTTTGTGTCCAAATCCCTCCATGGCCTCGCCTTTCCCTATCTCTGTAACCTCCTCCAGCCCTACAACCCTCCGAGATCTCTGCGCTCCTCCAATTCTGGCCTCTTGCGCATCCCCGATATCCATCGCCCCACCATTGGCGGCCGCCCCTTCAGCCGCCTGGGCCCTAAGCTCTGGAATTCCCTCCCTAAACCCCTCCGCCTCTCTCTCTCTCTCTCCTCCTTTTTTAAGGTTGTCCTTTAAAACCTATCTCTCTTTGACCAAGCTTTTGGTCATCTGTCCGAATATCGCCTTCTTTGGCTCGGTGTCAAATCTTTTTGTCTGACAACGCTCCTGTGAAGCAACTTGAGATGTTTTACTATGTTAAAGACGCTACATAAAGGCAAGTTGTTGTTGTTGGGGGCAGAGACTGATTATAATACTTGAACCGTAGCCCACTCACCATTCATCTGGTTGCCATCGTCACTGGAGCTAGTTAGCAGGTTAGCAAGCAATGACCGTACCACCACCAATGGAATGTTAACGTTTCGTCATCACCCAGGTAACCATTTTTCCTTTGATGTCACAGTAACAGTCTCTTTATGACATCATAACGTATCAGTTTCCATGGCAACAGTTCCTACAGCGAAAGAAAACTCAATGGGCATCCATGAAAGCATTCTTGGAGTCTTGTGTCCAATTCTGGGCACCGCACTTTAGGAAGGATGTCAAGGCCTTGGAGAGGGCGCAGAGGAGATTTGCCAGAATGGTCCCAGGGATGAGGGACTTCAGTTATGTGGAGAGACTGGAGAAGCTGGGATTGTTCTCCTTTAGAGCAGAGAAGGTTTCAGGGGAGATTTAATACAGGTGTTCAAAATCATACAGGGTTTGATAGAGTAAATAAGGAGAAACTGTTTCCACTGGCAGGAGGGATGGTAATCAGAGGACACAGATTTAAGGTAATCTACAAAAGAACCAGAGGGGAGATGAGGACATTTTTTTTACGCAGCGAGTTGTTATGATCTGGAATGCGCTGCCTGAAAGGGCAGTGGAAGCAGATTCAATTGTAACTTTCAAAAGGGAATTGGATAAATACTTGAAGGGGAAAAAATTTGCAGGACTATGGGGAAAGAGCAGGGGAAGTGGGACTAATTGGATAGCTCTTAGAGAGCCGGCACAGGCACAATGGGCCGAATGGCCTCCTTCTGTACTGTATCATTCTATGATTCTATGATTCTTCTATATCAGTATTACTCTGGTTAGAGCCAATATGGGAACGCTAAACCATCCCATGTAATTGAGAGTTGGGTGTAGGCCTCTCGCTACCCTATAATTTGACTAATTCGGGAAAAAAAAAATTCTTTACAGTGGATTATGAGGAAAAAATTTTACTCAGTGAGTTGTTGTGATCTGGAATGGAATTAGGATATATCCTTAAAAAGGAAAAATTTGCAGGGCTGTGGGGAAAGAGCGGGGAAGTGGGACTAATTGGATAGCACTTTCAAAGAGCCAGCACAAGCACGACGGGCCGAATGGCCTCCTTCTGTGCTGTATCACTCTATGTGAATGTTTCCGTGTGATCTAAAAGATGGGAATCATGGAATTCTGCTCATTTCCCACTGTACAGGAATGACTCAGCAACTCATCCCCTTGCAGATTAACGGATCCCCTTACACTGGGACATACACAGGGATTGATCAGATCTCTGCCTTTGTTGGTCTCTTTCTATAGCAACATATTGACGCCAGTATCTGAGCACTCAAAAATCCAGGAGCATTCCATGCAAATAGCAAGCTTCTTGTATGTTTCACATGCGAAAGAAAGAAAGAACTTGTCTTTATATAGCACCTTTCACGAGACTCCAGGGACTTGGGCACATAATCCAGGCTGACACTCCCAGTGCAGTACTGAGGGAGTGCTGCACTGTCGGAGGTGCCGTCTTTCGGATGAGACGTTAAACCGAGGCCCCGTCTGCCCTCTTGGGTGGATGTAAAAGATCCCATGGCCACTATATCTAAGAAGAGCAGGGGGAGTTCTCCTTAGTGTCCTGGCCAATGTTTATCCCTCAACTAACATCACTAAAAACAGATTATCTGGTCATTTATCACATTGTGGGATCTTGCTGTGCACAAATTGGCTGCCGGGTTTCCTACGTTACAACAATGACGACACTTCAAAAAAGTATTTCATTGTCTGTGAACTGCTTTGGGATGTCCTGAGTTCATGAAAGACCCTATAGAAATATAAGTTCTTCCTTTAAATACAAACAGAAATATAAACAAGATTGTTTTTAAATTCACAAGCTTTCGGAGGCTTCCTCCTTCGTCAGGAAGCCTCCGAAAGCTTGTGAATTTAAAATAAAATTGCTGGACTATAACTTGGTGTTGTAAAATTGTTTACAAAAGCTTCCTTAGAGCAGAGAATGTTGAGAGGAGATTTGATAGAAGTTTTCAAAATCATGAAGGGTTTAGATAAAGTAAATAAAGAGAAATTGTTCCCATTGGTGGAAGGGTCGAGAACCAGAGGACACAGACTTAAGGTGATTGGCAAAAGTACCAAAGGTGACATGAGGGAAAACTTTTTTACGCAGCGAGTTGTTCTGATCTGGAATGCGCTGCCTGAAAGGGCGGTGGAAGCAGATTCAATCGTGGCTTTCAAAAAGGAATTGGATAAATATTTCAAGGGAAAAAATTTGCAGGGCTATGGGGAAAGAGAGGGGGGAGTGGGACTAACTGGATTCCTCTTACAAAGAGCATGGGCTCGATGGGCCAAATGGCCTCCTTCTGTGCTGTAACCATTCTATGATTCCATTCAGCAGCACTGCTCAGATCTTCAAGGGCTTGGGTGAAGCAAGGGGATGGGGGAAGCTTCCCCGCAGTAGTACGACCCGGCTTGTAGCGGTGGGGGCCGTCACCTACGGGAAACCGCGAGGGAAGACTAGTTAAATTGGCCAGTTCACGACCTGGGTGAAGTCTGTTAACTGTATCCATGTGGTTTATATCAATTAGTGTTAATTGTATTCAGGAGGTGGGTATCAATTGGGGACTCTCTTGTATCCATTTATATGAGAGCTTATCTAGGGGGTGCACAGTGGGTAATGTTGATCTCTGTGAATAGAGGCTTGGAAGCAACTGAAGACCAGGCTCTCGTATTCTATCCTTCACCTCCTGGCTATCTGACTTTTTACAAAGTCCACCAGGGCTTGTGGCTATTTTACACCTCACACGGTTAACAAGCATTGGATCGCTGACATTGGGGTTATGGAGCAGTCAGCTGTGACTGACAGAATGAGAACACATGGAATTGGATGCAACCTAATGGCGTGGACAGGGAATTGGTCAGGAGGTAAGAGATAGAGAGTAGGGATAATAGGTATGTACTCAAATTGGCAGGATGTGACTAGTGGTGTCCCCCAGGGATCTGTACTGGGGCCACAGCTTCTCACTATATTTATAAGTGACTTGGACAAAGGAATAGAGAGCTGTATATATAAGTTTGCTGATGACACTAAGTTAGGAGGCAGAGTAAATGGTGTAGATGGGAGCAGAAAGTTACAAAGGGACATTGATCGATTAAGTGAGTGGGCAAAACTGGGGCAGATGGGGTTTAATGTGAGAAAGTGTGAGGTCATCCACTTTGGACCAAAGAAAGATAGATCAGAGTATTTTCTAAATAGTGAGAAGCCAGGAACTGTGGGCGAGCAGAGATTTAGGGGTCCGAGTACAGAAATCGCTAAATTGGTTACACAGGTACAAGTGCTGAACTGACCAATTTAACCGGTCTAACCTCACGGTTCCCCCCAGGTGAGAGATTTCACCAATCCAAGCCCCCCAATACCTACTGCTACAGGTGAATTGTTATGTACTTAAATAAAGGTAGAGGACGTCCAGATTCAATGAGATCTTTGGCTAAGATTCCAAAGGTATAAAATACCATCTACTCAGCACAATGTGAGATAAGCAGCCCTCTTAAAGTTCAGACTACTTTCTGGAAGTCCCGTTAAAATTGAAGTGATCCAGGGCAGATGTGTGTCTCCTCACATTGAGCTCTCATTACATTAAAAGATTGGCTGCTCTTCGCCCAGTCCTGGGCCAAGAACTGCATTAAATTAACAAATCCTGCATGAAAACGAGGATTAGGCCTGATACAAGGCTGGACATGACCAGGCGGAGTGAACGTCCACCACATCAGCTGCTTTTGTGTGTCGGAAACTTTGTAGAAAAACTGACACACTCACAGGGACCCCCTGTAAATACTGACACACTCACAGGGACCCCCTGTAAATACTGACACACTCACAGGGACCCCCTGTAAATACTGACACACTCCCAGGACCCCCTGTAAATACTGACACACTCACAGGGACCCCCTGTAAATACTGACACACTCACAGGGACCCCCTGTAAATACTGACACACTCCCAGGACCCCCTGTAAATACTGACACACTCACAGGGACCCCCTGTAAATACTGACACACTCTCAGGACCCCCTGTAAATACTGACACACTCCCAGGGACCCCCTGTAAATACTGACACACTCACAGGACCCCCTGTAAATACTGACACACTCACAGGGACCCCCTGTAAATACTGACACACTCTCAGGACCCCCTGTAAATACTGACACACTCCCAGGGACCCCCTGTAAATACTGACACACTCACAGGGACCCCCTGTAAATACTGACACACTCCCGGGGACCCCCTGTAAATACTGACACACTCCCGGGAACCCCCTGTAAATACTGACACACTCACAGGGACCCCCTGTAAATACTGACACACTCCCAGGGACCCCCTGTAAATACTGACACACTCACAGGGACCCCCTGTAAATACTGACACGCTCCCAGGGACCCCCTGTAAATACTGACACACTCCCGGGGACCCCCTGTAAATACTGACACACTCCCAGGGACCCCCTGTAAACACTGACACACTCCCAGGGACCCCCTGTAAATACTGACACACTCACAGGGACCCCCTGTAAACACTGACACACTCCCGGGGACCCCCTGTAAATACTGACACACTCCCAGGGACCCCCTGTAAATACTGACACACTCCCAGGGAACCCCTGTAAATACTGACACACTCCCAGGGAACCCCTGTAAATACTGACACACTCCCAGGGACCCCCTGTAAATACTGACACACTCACAGGGACCCCCTGTAAACACTGACACACTCCCGGGGACCCCCTGTAAATACTGACACACTCCTGGGGACCCCCTGTAAATACTGACACACTCCCAGGGACCCCCTGTAAATACTGACACACTCCCAGGGAACCCCTGTAAATACTGACACACTCCCGGGGACCCCCGGGTAAATACTGACACACTCCCGGGGACCCCCTGTAAATACTGACACACTCCCGGGGACCCCCTGTAAATACTGACACACTCCCAGGGACCCCCTGTAAATACTGACACACTCGCGGGGACCCCCTGTCGATACTGACACACTCCCGGGGACCCCCTGTAAATACTGACACACTCCCAGGGACCCCCTGTAAATACTGACACACTCCCGGGGACCCCCTGTAAATACTGACACACTCGCGGGGACCCCCTGTCGATACTGACACACTCCCGGGGACCCCCTGTCGATACTGACACACTCCCGGGGACCCCCTGTCGATACTGACACACTCCCGGGGTGTCGGACTATTGCTGACTGTACCACTTGTGGAGATGACAGGTCCAGCAGGAAGGTTCTTATGCACCAAAGGAAGATTCTGACTTACAGGAAGAGGAAGCTCTGTAACTCAGTGATGTGGAAAGAGGAGGCAGTCCCAGAATAACGACCATGTGTCTGATCACCACGACGATTCACCTTTCCAACTGGCTCGTGTGAGGCAGCAACATCATTAGCTTGAACCTGCAATGTCCTCCACAAGACCTGCTCAGTTCTCACCAGTCCTCTCACACAGGACCTCCGCTGTACACCTCCCGTTAACGAGCCTTGGCCCGAATCTGCATGGCCTCCCACTCACAAAAGGACATAACTGGGTGACTGTCAGCATCCAAGGCCGTCGTCACAGGGAGTTTTCCCATAAGTATGGAGATCGGGATGTGGGAGGGGCTGGGTGCTGAAAGTGGTCAGAAGGCAGATTCTAACGCACAGAGAGAGAGAGAGAGAGAGATACACAGACACACAAGGGTCCTACTTTGTCCTATCCCTGTATTGCATCTGAATATTTGTTGCATTTCTCCAGGGATTTGTTCCCTTGACTTGCGTTCAAACCCCTGCAATTATATAGTCAGGTTTTTAACCTGGGTTCCCTGAATGTCAGGGAGTCCAAAAGGATTTTTATTTTTAAAAAATGATTCTTGGGATGTGGGCATCGCTGGCGAGGCCGGCATTTATTGCCCATCCCTAGTTGCCCCTTGAGAAGGTGGTGGTGAGCCGCCTTCTTGAACCGCTGCAGTCCGTGTGGTGAAGGTTCTCCCACAGTGCTGTTAGGAAGGGAATTCCAGGATTTTGACCCAATGACGATGAATTTCCAAGTCGGGATGGTGTGTGACTTGGAGGGGAACGTGCAGGTGGTGTTGTTCCCATGTGCCTGCTGCCCCTGTCCTTCTAGGTGGTAGAGGTCGCGGGTTTGGGAGGTGCTGTCGAAGAAGCCTTGGCGAGTTGCTGCAGTGCATCCTGTGGATGGTACACACTGCAGCCACTGTGCGCCGGTGGTGAAGGGAGTGAATGTTTAAGGTGGTGGATGGGGTGCCAATCAAGCGGGCTGTTTGTCCTGGATGGTGTTGAGCTTCTTGAGTGTTGTTGGAGCTGCACTCATCCAGGCAAGTGGAGAGTATTCCATCACACTCCTGACTTGTACTTTGTAGGCGGTAGAGAGGCTTTGGGGAATCAGGAGGTGAGCTATTTGCCACACTATACCCAGCCTCTGACCTGCTCCAGTAGCCGTGGTCAGTTTCTGATCCCCATTGACTTCAGGTTTCCGGGGGCTCCTTGCTGCCACACTCGGTCAAATGCTGCCTCCATGTCGAGAGAAATCTCTCAACTCACCTCTGGAATTCAGCCCGTGTCCATGTTTGGACTAAGGCAGTAATGAGCATCACAGGGAGCGCTCTGTCAGCATCAGAAGTCTGCACGACTGGCACCTCACTTCTTACTAACTTGTGTTACATTTTCCGCAGTGACTGTACTTGCTTTCCTTTGTGTATTTGACACGGTCGCTCAGAAGTTAGGACGGAGGGGGGAGATCCCAAAATACGAACTAATGTTCATGGGAGGTGTCCCACTCAAAGGTTGGAAAACCAGAGATAGGTCATGTGTTGCTCACTCAGGGTGGTCAATGTACAGATCACACAACACACATTCATTAACATCCATCTGACATCAATGTCTGGAGTAATTCTAACCACAACCTACACCAACGTGAGTTCAATCAGATCCTGCATGTGTTACAAGAGATAATTATTATCGCCTTTCAAGTGTGAGGTAACGTCACTGGAAAATTGCCTAATGATGTCAGCGTATATTATCGTACGTTACTGAAGTAATATTTGTTGAAATGCCTTTCACATCTGTGACTGGAAGGCTCTGCTAACTGGCCAGGCCTTTTCAGCAACTCCGACAATGAAGGACTTTAATCAACTTCTTTTAAGGGCCTCACAATACAGGCGGCATAAAATACTCCAGCAATCTCGACTTCCGACAATTAAAGGGCTGATTTCATTGCTGCCTTTTATTTGCCAAATTGGCAGCTCTTGGAGAATACCAGCCTTGGTATAAAGTCCTCTGTCCATATCTCAACATCACATTGTATCTTTCAACTAGGGTTTAATGCAGTGTTGGACATTACTGCCAGTGGGGCTAAAACTATTATATACAGATTGCGTAGAATTACATAGAATGTACAGCACAGAAACAGGCCGTTCCGCCCAACTGGTCCATGCCGGTGTTTATGCCCCACATGAGCCTCCTCCCTCCCTACTTCATCGAACCCTACCAGCATATCCTTCAATTCCTTTCTACCTCATGTACTTATTCAAAACTCTGCTGCCCGTATCCTAACTCGCACCAAGTCCCGTTCTCCCATCACCCCCTGCGCTCGCTGACCTACATTGGCTCCCGGTTCGGCAACGCCTCGATTTTAAAATTCTCATCCTTATTTTCAAATCCCTCCATGGCCTCACCGCTCCCTCTCTCTGTAACCTCCTCCAGGCCTACAACCCTCCGCAATCTCTGCGTTCCTGTGTTTCTGGCCTCTTGTGCATCCCCAATTTTAATCACTCCACCATTGGCGGCCGTGCTTTCAGCTGCCTAGATCCTAAGTTCTGGAATTCCCTCCCGAAACCTCTCCACCTCTTTCTCTCCTCCTTTAAAACGCTCCTTAAAACCTGCCTCTTTGACCAAGCTTTTTGTCAGCTGTCCTAATATCTCCTTATGTGACTCGGTGTCAAAGTTTGTTTGATAATCGCTACTGTGAAGCGCCTTGGGATGCTTTACTACGTTAAAGGCGCTATATAAATGCAAGTAGTTAATCTGGCTTCCTCTTAAATGTATCTATGCTATTTAACTCAACTACTCAGCCGGCTTGATTGGCACCCCATCTACCACCCTAAACATTCACTCCCTTCACCACTGGCGCACCGTCCACAGGATGCACTGCAGCAACTCGCCAAGGCTTCTTCGACAGCACTTCCTGCAATCTCTACCACCTGGAAGGACAAGAGCAGCAGGCAAATGGGAACAACACCACCTGCACGTTCCCCTCCAAGTCACACACCATCCCGACTTGGAAATATATCGCCGTTCCTTCATCGTCGCTGGGTCAAAATCCTGGAACTCCCTTCCTAACAGCACTGTGGGAGAACCTTCACCACACGGACTGCAGCGGTTCAAGAAGGCGGCTCACCACCACCTTCTCAGGGGCAATTAGGGATGGGCAATAAATGCCGGCCTCGCCAGCGACGCCCACATCCCATGAACGAATTTTTTAAAAACTCCATGTGGTAGTGAGTTCCACATTCTCACCACTCTCTGGGTAAAGAAGTTTCTCCTGAATTCCCTATTGGATTCATTAGTGACTATCTTGTATTTATTGCCCCTTGTTTTGGGATCATTTAGGGAGCAGATTCAATCAACTTAAGTAACGCTGCGTTTACAACAACACCTGGCTCTTAAATCATTGTGCTACGTCACGTTTGTTTAAGTGGTAACTTAGGTCGTGCAGTTACTGTTGGATCTTTTGTACGGTTAACGCATCAATAAATAAGATGACGGAGCGTTAGGAACCGTAGCAGTTCGGGACATGTATAAATTATAACCAGCTCAATAAAGTCCCATTTCATTCGACATGAGAGGAGCCTTTAACCGTCTTACTCTTGAATTGCAACCCATTTCTGAACATGGCCCCAGCGCAAGCTGCTCTCGACCCCGAGGGACAGAAAGGACGAGAGACCGATCTATCCGATTGATTCACTTCGAGTTTCGGACCAGATCTTGACAGCGGGGGAGGGGGAGGGAGTCCATGAATGGGATAGTCCTATATGGGCTTGATGGGCCGAATGACCTTTCCTCATTCGGCACTTTGTGTTCGTATGAATCTCTCCGTGAACTCGGGAGACCCAGAGGACAGGCTGGCAACAGTATCTGGTCTTTCTTTCTCTATTCTGTCTCTTATCGTTATGTTACTTATTTTAGAAATATCCTTATACTCTATTTATTTTAATTTAAAAAACACACACAATTGCCCTTCCCCCAGAGTATCGTGGACCCGCCCCCCCCTGCTCTTGAGCTGACTGCGATCCACATCCTTGAAATTTGGTGCGTGATTGGCTGAAAACTCGGTCTACGTATCGGTTGTTCAGCCAATCGAGCGCTCGGACTTTAAAGCTTGACCTCGCCCTATCGTTTTAATGTGAAGGTCAAACTCAGGAGGGTTTTAATGCAGGCTCCCTCCAAAACCAGCTATGTCATTAGACGCCATCCATGGGTCGCACTCTCGTCTCGGAGTCAGAAGGTCGTGGGTTCAAACCCCACTCCAGAGACTTGGGCACAATATCTAGGCTGACGCTCCCAGTGCCGGTACTGAGGGAGTGCCGCACTGTCGGAGGTGCCGTCTTTCAGATTGACGATACCGGATTCTTTTACTACATATGCATTTCATTAGAGGGGCACCTCGTAGGTATTCTCAAGATGAGATGTTAAACCGAGGCCCCGTCAGCCCTCTCAGGTGGACGTAAAGATTCCACGGCCACTATTTCGAAGAAGAGCAGGGGAGTTCTCCCTGGGGCCAATATTTATCCCTCAACCAACATCACTAAAACAGATGATCTGGTCATTATCACGTTGCTGTTTGTGGGATCTTGCTGTGCGCAAATTGGCTGCTGCGTTCCCCCACATTACAATGGTGACTACACTTCAAAGAAGTTCTTCATTGGCTGTGAAGTGCTTTAGGACATCCTGCGGTCGTGAAAGGCGCTATATAAATGCAAGTTTATTCCTTCATTCTTCCATTGGCAGTACCTATATAAAGGGCACCAATCACAGCAAGTAAACACTGTGATTTATTGCAATCTGTCTGCTTATGACTAATTACTGACTCGACTTTCAATTTTAAATTGCCCTGCACGGTTACAATAAACCAGACACACCATCTAATACAGCGCAGAAAACACACTCGTGCATCAAACCAAATCAGATTCACTGTTAGATTACTTTCTGGTAAAGGTACTTTGCTTTCCAGAATAACTCCCAATTTCTTCAGCGATCAACAGAAAGGAGCCCGACACAGAAAAGGAAACGCTCATTGCGGCAAAAAGCCCAGCGAGCGGGACTGAAGAGGACCAGCTCAGCTCCGGTGGATTTGGACTCACCCATTGCAGATGTGATCCAGCACCTGCTCACAGCTGTTGAGGAACATCAGGCACCAGATCACTGCTGGAGTCCAGGGTGAGCGACAGTCTGTCAGGGCCCTTGGGATGACAGTGCGTGACTCACTATAAAGCCAATCGCCAACTTAGATACATGGCACCAGAGAGGGACAGGTCCCATTAAAGAAAAAACCTTCTCTTCCACTTTCATACATTTTCCTAATTTGAATCTTTGGCTGTTCAGCAGCTGCTCCCCTGCCCCCACTCCACCTCCATTAAAAGAAAGTCCTGCATTTATATAGCGCCTTTCATGACCTCAGGATGTCCCAAAAGCGCTTTACAGCCAATGAAGTACATTTGAAGTGTAGTCACTGTTGTAATGTAGGAAACACGGCAACCAATTTGCACACAGCAAGATCCCACAAACAGCAACGACCAGATTGTTGGTTTTAGTGATGTTGTTTGAGGGATAATAGTGGCCAGGACACCGGGGGGAACTCCCCTGCTCTTCAAAAGATCGCGGGATCTTTAACGTCCACCTGAGAGGGCAGACGGGGGGCCTCGGTTTAACATCTCATTGAAACCGACCTCCAAAACATTAGTATCTCAGCAACTGTCTTGGTGACAAATGAAAACGCTGGAGTCAATGTGCCCAGAGCAGAGGTCCCTGAGAGTCAGGTCCACATCTCTCTCTCTGTCTCTCTCTCTCTCTCTGACAAACAATAGAATCAAGATGGCTTTTGCTTCAAAATATAAATGATCTTCAGTGCTCAGATATATTCAGTAAGTGGTGTTGCTGGAATTTGAATTAAGTGCGACGAATGCTATTTCCATAGTATTAAGAGCTGCCTATTTAACCCTTCGCAGTAACAGCTCAATACGTTCAGAGACAATACCAGGCAGCAAGCTGGTTTTATTCACATGCTCTGAGCATAGAGACTTAGTTATTGGCAGGGGAATCCGGGCCAATATTCACCCCATAACCAGCATCATTAAAACAGATAACCTGGTCGTTGCTGTTTGTGGGATCTTGCTGTGCGCAAATTGGCCGCCGTGTTTCCTACGTTACAACAGCGACTACACTTCAAAAAGTACTTCATTGGCTGTAAAGCGCTTTGGGACATCCTGAGGTCGTGAAAGGCGCTATATAAATGCAAGTTCTTTCCCTCTATTGTGTTTTATGAATGACACCCTGTGTGGGTAAAACAAACATTCAGCTTTGACTGTATCGGATGCTGTTTCTATTCCATAGCAACCATTTGAAGAAAAAATATTTACGGTGATTTCATGTCGGCGTAATGTCAAGTGAATCAAATAGTCCACAGAATCCCATCGATGTAGGAGAGAGATTCCAGCCGTTAACAGTCGGTGCTAGAAGGGTAGTGATAGAAGGAGAGAGGCAGGAGAACGTCAGGACTAGGAACCGAGGACGTCTCCCTAAAGCAGGGGAAGGAGAAAGGAATTTCCTTTGGTTCTCAAACAAGCGGTTAAAAAAAATAGCAGAATTAATTTAAAGTTTTAGATGTAGAGAAGATGTTTCCACTTGTGGGGGAGACCAAAACTCGGGGGTCATAAAGATAAGATAGTCAGTAATAAATCCAATGGGGAATTCAGGAGAAACTTCTTTACCCGGAGAGTGGTGAGAATGTGGAACTCGCTCCCACATGGAGTGGTTTAGGTGAATAGCACAGATCATTTAAGGGGAAGTTGAATAAATACATGAGGGAGAAAGGAATAGAAGGATATGCTGACAGGGTGAGATGAAGAGGGTTGAGAGGAGGCTCATGTGGAGCATAAACACCAGCATGGACCTGTTGGGCCGAATGGCCCGTTTCTGTGCTGTAAATTCTATGTGTTCCATTCAGGGATACATAGACCTTAACCTAACTTACCAGCCTCTCACATCTGAAAGGCACAATAGTTAAACAGGAGGTGGGGATAGTGAGGGGGACAGAACAGGACCAGGTCACGGGGCCAGAGATGTTCAACAAATGGTCGCCCTGGTCTTGGGCACCAAGCTGTGTTTGGAATTCTCCACCTCCCGTTCAGCTGGCCTTCTAGATTCTGAGCATTTCCACATTTAACACTCCAGAAAAAGTCACCCGTCATGAAACAAACAATTAATTCAAAAGGCCCAATCTCAGTTAAACGAACCATCCTTGTGCAGTTCGTGATTTTACAAAGTTAACACTCTGACCAACATCCTCCCTCAACCAAACAGCACCAAAAACAGATTAAAGGACGTGCATTTATATAGCGCCTTTCATGACCTCAGGACGTCCCAAAGCGTTTCACGGCCAATGAAGTACTTTTGAAGTGTAGTCACTGTTCTAATGTAGGAAACGCATGAGCCAATCTGCACACAGCAAGATCCCACAAACAACAATGAGATAAGTGACCAGCGAGTCTGTTTTTTGGTAGTGTTGGTTGAGGAACAAATGTTATTCGGACACCAGGGCCTTTAAATTCTATGCAGAGGGAGAGAGAAGTGGGTGTTGACAGCTTCTGCAGCTTATCACACAGAGTGTGTGGGGTGAAGGAGAAGTCAGAAGAGACAAAGAGGATTAGGTATCGTCCAGAGCCTCTGCCGGCCCTTCCCGCGATGGCCAGCCCGCTCTCTTCAAGGCGAGGTGTGGGGGAGGGATGTGCAGGCGGACTCTTCCTCCTGCAGTGGCAGCCTGTTACCTGCTGTAAGTGTGCGACCTTCTCCTATAAGGGTGAAGGTGGATAGAGGATAGATGGAGAGAAACTATTTCCTCTGGTGGGGGGAGTCCAGAACAAAGGGGGTGTCACCTTAAAATTAGAGCTCGGCCGTTCAGGGGTGATGTCAGGAAGCACTTCTTCACACAAAGGGGAGTGGAAATCTGGAACTCTCTCCCCCAAAAAGGCTGGGGGTCAATTGAAAATGTCAAAACTGAGATTGATGGATTTTTGTTGGGTAAGGGGATTAAGGGATATGGAACCAAGGCGGGTAAATGGAGTTAAGATACAGATCAGCCATGATCTAATAGAATGGCGGAACATGCTCGAGGGGCTGAATGGCCTCCTCCTGTTCCTATGTTCCTTTGTTCCTAAGAGTGGAATGTGTTAGTGAGAGTCTTGTGGGGTGTTTGGAGAATGTGGCTGTTATTGTCGACTGGCTGATAGATGTGAGTTGTGGGTTACTGAGGGTTGTAATTATGATGGGTGTGAGCAGGGGGGGGAGGAACCTTCCTGTGGGTAATATGGTGGCTCCAAGTGGAGTCTGTGCGAGTGGGACTGAGGGAACTTCCGAAAAGGGGGCAGCGATGCCCTTTGAAGTGAGAATGGCTCAGTGCCAATTGGTTCCACATTTGTGGAGTATTACATCGTGACCTGGTGACCTCTGGGAGGCGGATCGAGATGGTCTAAAGTCACGTCCGGCATGACCTTTGAACTAGGACCAATGTCTGAGATTCACCACTTTGTGTGAAACACAGGTCCAGTATTTGAGCTCACGCACGCACACACAGACACACACACACACAGACAGACAGACACACACACACACAGACACACACACACACACAGACACACACACACACAGTCACACACACACACAGACAGACAGACACACACACACACAGACACACACACAGACACAGACACAGACACAGACACACACACAGACACACACACACACACACAGACACACACACACACAGACAGACAGACACACACACACACACACAGACACACACACACAGACACACACACAGACACACACACACAGACACAGACACACACAGACACACACACAGACACAGACACACACACAGACACACACACACACAGACACACGCACACAGACAGACAGACACACACACACACAGACACACACACACAGACACAGACACACACAGACACACACACACACAGACACAGACACACACACACAGACAGACAGACACACACACACACAGACACACACACACACAGACACACACAGACACACAGACACAGACAGACACACACACATACACACACACACAGACTCCCCAAATACACCTGGTTTATATCAAGCTTTTCAGCAGCAGAAACTGCATTTGAAACATATCAAAAGCTTGAAAACAATAATTTGATATTTTAATGTGCGTGGGTTTTAAATTGATTGACCATCCAAACAGTTTATGTCGTTTTGTGCGATCTTTATACTGAATCAGGGATTTTTCTCCATGGAAGTGTTGATAATTAGGGAAGTGGCTCTTTTCACAGAATGATAGAAAATTTACGGCACAGAAGGAGGCTATTCGGCCCATCGTGTCCGCGCCGGCCGAAAATGAGCCACCCAGCCTAATCCCACTTTCCAGCACTTGGTCCGTAGCCCTGTAGGTCACTGAATTTCAGGTCCACATCCAGGTACTTTTTAAATGAGTTTGAGGGTTTCTGCCTCTCCCACCCTCTCAGGTAGTGAGTTCCAGACCCCCACCACCCTCTGGGTGAAAAGATTTCTCCTCAGCTCCCCTCTAATCCTTCTACCAATCACTTTAAATCTATGCCCCCTGGTTATTGACCTCTCTGCTAAGGGAAATAGGTCCTTCCTATCCATTCTATCTAGTCCCCTCATAATTTTGTGCACCTCAATTAAATCTCCCCTCAGCCTCCTCTGTTCCAAAGAGAACAACCCCAGCCTCTCCCTGGGATCCCATGGGCTTGTACTTTTTTGATCAGTCTGCCATGTGGGACCTTGTCAAAAGCCTTGCTAAAATCCATGTACACTACATCAAACGCGTTACCCTCATCGACCCTCCTTGTTACCTCCGCAAAAAATTCAATGGTTACTGTGCAGAATTCTAAACCTCGAACAGGTGGCAATCTTATCTTCAGGTATTGTTCTCACCCCTTTCAAAATCACCATCATAACCCACCCTCCAGAAAACATCTACCTTTGTCTCCTCTATCCTCCCAGTTATTCTACCTCTAACCTGCCCTGTCTCTCAGTTCCTTGAATATCTCATTGCCCCCCAACTACACACTTAGCTCACTCCCCACTCTCTCCCATTCAGTCACCAAACAGTTCTCAGCTCCAAAACATAGAATTACATCGAATGTACAGCACAGAAACAGGCCATTCGGCCCAACTGGTCCATGCTGGTGTTTATCCTCCTTACGAGCCTCCTCCCTCCCTACTTCATCTCACCCTATCAGCATATCCTTCTATTCCTTTCTCCCTCATGTGTTTCTCTAGCTTCCCCTTAAAGGCATCTATACTATTCGCCTCAAACACTCCTTGTGGTAGTGAGTTCCACATTCTCACCACTCTCTGGGTAAAGAAGTTTCTCCTGAATTCCCTATTGGATTTATTAGTGACTATCTTATATTTTATGACACCGAGTTTTAGATTCCCCCATAAGCAGAAACATTTTCTCTACGTCTACCCTATCAAACCCTTTCATTATCCTAAAGACCTCTATCAGGTCACCTCTCATTCTTCTCTATTCTAGAGAAAAGAGCCCCAGCTGGTTCAGTCTTTCCTGATAGGTTGTAACCTCTCAGTTCTGGTATCCTTGTAAATCTTTTTTGCACTTTCTCCAGTGCCTCTGTACCCTTTTTGTAATATGGATGGAGACCAGAACTGTGCACATTCTGGCCAAGGTTACCAGTAACACCCTGTGTGACTACGACCGTGGCTTGCTGGCCCTTTTCAGCCTCCTTGACCATTCTGCCACCTTCATTCTCTTCAATCGCCTCTCAACGGTTCCACACACTCAATCCTTGGTCCCCTCTCTCGTCCGTCAGCTAAGTATTACAACAACAGCAGCAGCAACAACTTGTATTTATATAGCGCCTTTAACGCAGTAAAACGTCCCAAGGTGCTTCACCGAGCCAAAGAAAGAGACGTTAGGACAGGTGACCAAAAGCTTGGTCAAAAAGAAGTAGGTTTTAAGAAGCGTCTTAAAGCAGGAGAGAGAGAGGCAGAGAGGTTTAGGGAGGGAATTCCAGAACTTAGGGCCCAGACGGCTGAAGGCACGGCCGCCAATGGTGGGGTGACCAGGAATGTCATCAGCTCCCATGTGTAAGCTGATGGCAGTCTGCCTTCACCACTGACACTCGGGCGATTGGTGCAATATCTGACCGCTCCTCCAACTGGACAAGTTGAATCTTGCAACTTTGGTAAAATAAAGACTTGCATTTATATAGCGCCTTTCACGACCTCAGGACATCTCACAGCGCTTTACAGCCAATGAAGTACTTTATGTAATGTAGGAATATATTGTGGTGCACAAGGCATTGCAGCTGTGTGGGAGCAGGCCAGATGGACCAGAGGGTCTATTCCTGTCCATTGTACGAGGGAGGGGGAGAGAAGGACAGATGTGAACGTTGGTGACTCCAGCTGTTTGCATCCACCTTCTCGTAGCTGTTAAGAACATCGGCAGATGTGAGAAAAGGCCTCCTACTGTAAATCACTTCAACAAGACAACCAGTACAGTGGCATCAATCATTTTAATGATTACAGTACAACTAGCTACAAGGCAGCGAGTACAAACAATGCCTCTTTCAATCCTTTGGCGACCATGTACTGAAACTCTTTGCTCCTGTTCTGCCTTTCCTCCTTACATCAGTTCTTTCTGTACCCGCCAAACGTCACATGACCATGCCATCATCCGCCCTCAGTCGATCAGTGGCACAACAGCCCATTGAACCCATATAAGGACAGGCTTCTGCTCTATTTCTCCCCAACTCTTTTCAGCAGTTTTCCAACAGACACAACTTCAAACAAACTGCAGTAGGTCAGTTTAGGATTACACTATGTTCCTTGCGGCAGGGGTGTGGTTTGTGGCTGGTGGGGGGGTGTGGAGTGGGTGGGGTCTCGGAGATGCAGAGGTCCGAGTATTCCCATTGAATTATTCTTTAATGTAACAAAGCAGGCGGCCACGAGCTGAGAGACGATTTGTGTTTTCATCAATAGAGAAGACAAGGTTTTGTGTGTGACGTAACTTTAATCTTGTTTCTTTTTTAAAAAAGGTCAAGTTGGGAACTGCCAGATCTTCGAGATGGAAACATTTGGGCAATAAGTGACTCTGATGGGGTGAATTATCCCTGGTACGGCAACACGACAGAAACCCACACCATTGTGGGCCCCACCAAAAGGGAAGTCCGCTTTACTGTCAGCATGAATGACAACTTCTATCCCAGTGTCACCTGGGCTGTCCCCACCAGCAAGTCCAACATAGCCCATCTGACCAGTATTACGAGAGACCAAAGTTTCACCACCTGGCTGGTGGCCTGCAACCATGGCACGGGCGAGATCATCGTCTTGCAGACGGTCAAATGGAGAATGAAGCTTCACATTGCGGTGGACCCAAGGAGAGCGCTGGGGCAGCGTGCCAAGTTAATGGAGCCTATCAACCAGGAGCGCCCTCTGATCCTCAGCAAGAACGAGCTCATCTCACCTAACGTGCTGCTGAAACCCAATGCAAACGACGCTCAGGTACTGATGTGGCGGCCAACGAGCGGGAACCCTGAGGTGGTCATTCCTCCAAAGAACTGACGGCTGCAAACCACGAGTGACGTGTTGACTCTGGTGAAACACAACACGGGACTAGGTGCCCGAATCAACGCAAATGCACTAACCATGCAAGAATTACAACTGCCCTACCTTAAACCCAAATGGTGGGGGTGGGGGGCCAGGTGGGGGGGGGGGAGCATCACTGTGCTGTAATCTGGGTTTTGTTTGCTGAGCTAAAGGCCATCGCACTGTGGGATCATCCCATCTTAAGACTTTTGGTTTAGTTTCTGGTCCTCTGTTGAAGCATTGCACAACTCAAAAGTAAATGTTATTGAATGTCAGTCGAAACTGGAATGCACTTGCACACGAACAAATTTTGCGAATTTTTGTTTTTGTAAAAAAAAAACCTGTCTCCAAGCCATGCTGCCTTACGTTAGCGAAAGCTTCTCATTGCAGACGTTTGCCTTAAAAAAGAGTCAAAGTATTTCATCATGAATATAAACTGAATGCTGTCTCGTTACAAGCTGCAATATACGATAGTAAACCAGCCTGCTCCCACTCTCTAGAGAGTCTTTCTTTCATGTATAAACCTGAATAGTTTTCATTATTATAAGTGGGGGGGGGAGAGGGGGTCCCAAAAATATGGGACCGAATCAACTAGGTGCAAAACCCACTTAACATCACTTGAGACTAAAACAAAAGATGACCATGTCTGGAATAGGAGGTCCATTTAAAATAAATGGTCAACTTAGTCCAAACAAAGTAGACCTCATTTTTCAAACATCTGGGTTCCTGAGGACCACCTATTTGAACATCTGGTGGATTACTGAGATTTCTTATACTATGATTTCCATTTTCATGATGATTGATGGTTGTTGCAGCTTCAAAGGTCTGTGTTACAGCCTATTACTGGGAGGAGTCAGTGACATGAAGCCAGAGGGTTAAAGGCTCCTCCAAGACCAGTGTCATTGTCTCTGGGCAAGACTTGGAAAGCTACACTGGTCCACACTAGGGAGGGAGGTGAACATATTGTCAGTTTTCCTACATGTTTACCACAGGGATATGGGTGTGCATGTGTATATGTGCATCCATATATTTTTACTCTCACCTCTCCCCAATTCCAATCATAGAATTACATAGAATTTATAGCATAGAAACAAGCCATTCGGCTCAACTGGTCCGTGCCGGGTTTATGCTCCACATGAGCCTCCTCCCTCCCTACTTCATCTCACCCTATCAACATATCCTATTCCTTTCTCCCTCATGTGTTTATCTAGCTTCCCCTTAAATGCATCTATACTATTTGCCTCAACTACTCCAAATGGCAGTGAGTTCCACATTCTAACCATTCTCTGAGTAAAGAAGTTTCTCCTGAATTCCCTATTGGATTTATTAGTGACTATCTTATATTAATGATCTCTAGTTCTGGTCTCCCCCACAAGTGGAAACATCTTCCCTACGTCTACCCTATCAAACCCCTTCATAATTTTTAAAGACCTCTATCAGGTCACTTCTAACTAACTGCTCTGAGAAGAGGGTCTTCAGTGAGCAAATTATAGTCAACATGTGCCAGGGATGAGGTGGCAGGGGCAAAGAAGATTTTGAGGCATCAACTACAACACGTCAGTCAGTGGTAGAGTTCTAACCCTCCGGGATTGTCCTGGAATCTCAGGAATTGAAGATTAATCTCCTGGACACTGCTGCGAGTCTATTCGCTCTCTGATTGGCCGTGGGGAGGCGGGGTGCCGTGAGGATGGACATGTTGGGTGACCAATGGGGGAAGAGTAAGGGGTGGAGCAGTTGGCGGGAGGAGGTCTTGTGAGGAAACCTCCAGGAATACATCCGGCCAGAGTTGGCGACCACTAGTCATTGGTAATATACCCAGGGCATTTGTTTTGTAAATGGTGGAATCTCCTGCTTCGGGCCCAGGTGTTGATAACGCCTGAATGGATCAAAACGGGTCTCCCTGTGTCTCCCTCTCCCCTCCCTCCCTTATCATCATAGTATCATAGGTACGGCACGGGAGGCCATTCGGCCCCTCGTGCCTGTGGTGGCTCTTTGAAAGAGCTATCCAATTAGCCCCATTCCCCTGCTCTTTCCCCATCGTCCTATAAATGTTTTCCTTGTTAAGCTTCAGGAATGAGAACAGTGTTAAGAGTAATCAATCTTCGAGCCTGCAATGTTATTTATTGAATTATGTGGCTATAAAGTTTTTGCAAATGATTTAACAGCTTGGAGATGTTGCCATTACTGTGATATATTGCAGCATTCCCACCTGACACTCAAATCCAGAATGGGTCTGTGTTTTCATCTGAAACTGTGAAAGCTGCAAACACAAAGAAAAAAATGTTCTTTGAAAAGAATTATTAAAAAAAAGAGGAAAAAGTTAAAGTCTCTGGACTCTCACTAATCCTCATCGTTATCCTCCGGGTCACATGGAGGAGGAGATGGAGCCAGTTTTCCACAATGTACCGTAGAATCAGATGATTGGAGGTGGCCTTACCCCTTTAAGATAGAAAGAACTTGCATTTATATAGCGCCTTTCACCACCTCAGGATATCCCAAAGCGCTTTACAGCCACTGAAGTACTTTTTGAAGTGTAGTCACTGTTGTGATGTAGGAAACGCAGCAGCCAATTTGCGCACAGCAAGATCCCACAAACAGCGACCAGATAAATGACCAGATAATCTGTTTTTAGTGATATTGGTTGAGGGATAAATATTGGCCCCAGGACACTGGGGAGAACTCCCCCTGCTCCTCTTTGAAATAGTGGCCGCGGGGATCTTTCTCGTCCACATTCTACCTGAGGGAGTGCTGCACTGTTGGAGGTGCCAATCTCTGAAGAAAATGCTAACTATCCGACGGCCTGTTCAACTGGATGTTAAAGATCCCACGGCACTAAATAATGAAGAAGAGCAGGGAGTATTCCTCAACCAACACCACCACCAGTTGATTAACTGGTCTTTCATCTCTTAGTTGCACTTGGGATCTTGCTGTGTGCACTGTGGTTTCTGCATCATCTCTCCGCCTCCCTCTCCTCCTTTAAGATGCTCCTTAAAACTTACCCCTTTGACCAAACACTTGTCCTAATGGCTCCTTCTTTGGCTCGGTGTCAATTTTTGTCCGATTACGCACCTGTGAAGCACCGTGGGACGTTTTGCTACGTTAAAAGGCGCTATATAAATGCAAGTTGTTGTGGTTGTTACATTTACTCACATAACAACAGTGTCTGCACTTCAAAGTAATTGGTTCTGAAGTGCTTTGATTTGTTTGCGATGTAATAAGGCCGTAGAAACGCAAGTCCCTTCTTTCAAGTGCTCCCAACATGGCCATTTTCATCCATCGTCACCATAGAGTCATAGAGTTATACAGCACGGATAGAGGCCCTTCGGCCCATCGTGTCCGCGCCGGCCATCAGCCCTGTCTACTCTAATCCCATATTCCAGCATCACGGCCCTCCTCCCACGAATGAGAGAAACTTCTTTCGAGACAGGCCAGCAGAGGCCGGTCCCACTGAGCGTTTGGCAATAATTGTTCCTTTCAGTCAGTTTAATTCACCTTCACTCGAAGGGTTTTCTGGATGAGAGAGGTGTTTCGACACTTCCAACATCCGTGAGTAACATCAGAGAATGTCCAAATCACCACAATTCAAAAAACAATGAACTTACTTGAGGGAACAGCTCAAGTTAAGCAGGTTTCTCTACATTCTAAGTCACTTTATAACATCCATTGTTGAAAAGCTACCGTGCATTTTTGCTGATGTCATTAGCTGAGACTGCCCACATTTCACAAAGGCGGAAGGCTATTAAAGATCACAGCACTGCCGGTCGAGCGACCTGCTTTAATTAGCACTGACACAATGGTGATTATCAAGCTATTGTCGAGGGAGTGCATTCATTTTGTCAACTCAATTACAGCCAGATTGTGGCAGCCAAGTTTCACTCTCGCCTCTGATCAGAACGTCGTGGGTTCGAGTCCCAGAGACTTGAGCACAAAATCCAGGCCGACACTCCCAGTGCAGTGCTGAGAGAGTGCTGCACTGTCGGAGGTGCCGTCTCTTGGATGAGACGCTAAACCGAGGTCCCGTCTGCCCTCTCGGGTGGATGTAAAAGATCGCTTGGTCATTATGTCGAAGAAGAGTGGGGGAGTTCTCCCCGGTGTCCTGACCAATATTTATCCCTCAACCAACACCACTGATACAGATGATCTGGCCATTTATCTCCTTGCTGTTTGTGGGACCTTGCAGTGCGCAAATTGGCTGCCTTGTTTCCTACAGTCATCAGCCTAGCTGATGGGGACGACGGCCTCCTCAAACAGTGACAAGGATCTTGACTGAAATGATTTGGTCAGTCCCAACCTGGTCCTAGTCAGTCCAAGTCCACAGCACTAAACTCCCTCTAGTTAGCACCAAATCTAGGGTTGCCAACCCTCCAGGATTGTCCAGGAATTGAATATTAATCTCCAGGACACTACCACAAGCGAAAACCCGGGAGAAAACTCATAGGGGCATTAAAAATATTGGTTGTTTTTTTCCCATTTTCTTTTTGTTTATTAGATATAAAAATATCGGAGATGGCGGTGGGGGGGTGGGGGAAGGCTGTTTGACTGACAGTCAAGAATCATCCAATCGGGTAATGAAGAGTTTGTTCTCTTTCCGATTGGCCATGGGAAGGCGGTGCCTGTGAAGATGGGCCTGTCGGGTGACCAATGGCAGGAGCTTGGGAGGGTCATGTGACGAAACCTCCAGGATTACATTCAACCGGAGTTGGCAACCCCCGAGTGCTGGGTGATGCTGAAGACCTCATATGGGGGAAGTGGAAAAAAAAATAGTTGAGGGAGCGAGGTGGGATAAATATAATCGGGATTTAAGGCATTGTCAGTTGTTGTGCTAACTCTGGTGGTAATGCCTGCTAGACCTCACTGCCAGGCCTCTCTTAAAAAGCTCAAACTGTGAGCCAGCTAGTCACACTCTACTCCTGTGATTATTGTTTTATTTGTTAGATCTTATTTGTTATCGGATTAGTTTAAGTATTTGGTGCATTCTATAACTGTCATCAAAGTCGTGAAATATGTAACCAATGGTGACAGCAATAATATCCACTCAGGTATTTGACACTGGAGAGTTTGATGTTACAATAATGGGTGAAATATCACTGGAAATCCAATATAATTCACCTGAGACCAGGGCACCGGGCTCATTTAAGACACGGCTACGTGTTTTTTTTACGGGAAGTTGGTGGGGTAGGGTGGGTCAAATGGGCTGAAGGGCCTCCTCCATCCCAAACCTATCTCGTGATCTACGCAATACTGGAACGCAGGGGCACTACATTTAGAGATATCAAACCGCAGAACAAGGACTGAAAGTTCACCCCTCACAGGTTCAGGAAGACACACACACACACACTGGGAGCAGTGTTTTCTGTGCAGTGTCACACTACTGCAAGATATCTCACCCACAACTCATACTGGCTTCTTGCAAACATCAGGAGAAAATCAACAGACCAGCGTTCGTTCAACTGATGGACTACGTCTGCTGTCAGGTGACCAAAGAAAAGCTGCCTGTCTGGAAAGTTAGCAGCGCTGTCCCTGTAATATTCAGCACTTTTTGTTTTAAAAACACGCACCACATCTGGAAATGCAGCTGGACAGGGCTGTGCTGATGTGTCCTGCGTGAGAGAGGGAACGAGGATAAAGTTCGTTGGCAGAGTGGGGTTATCAGAGAAGAATATACAGTGAGAAACATCAGGAACTTGAGGTGTTGGGTCAGTACAGCTGTGTACTCGATGCTCCGTCCCACTGTCGATCCGATTGTAACACTGTGAGCACTGCCCCCTGCCCCACTCTGTAAATCTGTTATGAACCATAGAGTCATAGAGTTATACAGCACGGATAGAGGCCCTTCGGCCCATCGTGTCCGCGCCGGCCATCAGCCCTGTCTAATCCCATATTCCAGCATTTGGTCCGTAGCCTTGTATGCTATGGCATTTCAAGTGCTCATCCAAATGCTTCTTGAATGTTGTGAGGGTTCCTGCCTCCACAACCCTTTCAGGCAGTGAGTTCCAGACTCCAACCACCCTCTGGGTGAAAAAGTTCTTTCTCAAATCCCCTCTAAACCTCCCGCCTTTTACCTTGAATCTATGTCCCCTTGTTATAGAACCCTCAACCAAGGGAAAAAGCTCCTTAGTATCCATCCTATCTGTGCCCCTCATAATTTTGTACACCTCAATCATGTCCCCCCTCAGCCTCCTCTGCTCCAAGGAAAACAAACCCAATCTTCCCAGTCTCTCTTCATAGCTGAAGCGCTCCAGCCCTGGTAACATCCTGGAGAATCTCCTCTGCACCCTCTCCAAAGCGATCACATCCTTCCTGTAGTGTGGCGACCAGAACTGCACACAGTACTCCAGCTGTGGCCTAACCAGTGTTTTATACAGCTCCATCATAACCTCCTTGCTCTTATATTCTATGCCTCGGCTAATAAAGGCAAGTATCCCATATGCCTTCTTTACCACCTTATCTACCTGTTCCGCCGCCTTCAGGGATCTGTGAACTTGCACACCAAGATCCCTCTGACCCTCTGTCTTGCCTAGGGTCCTCCCATTCATTGTGTATTCCCTTGCCTTGTTAGTCCCTCCAAAGTGCACCATGATGTGGAGATGCCGGTGATGGACTGGGGTGGACAAATGTAAGGAATCTTACAACACCAGGTTATAGTCCAACAGTTTTATTTGAAAATCACAAGCTTTCGGAGGCTTTCTCCTTCGTCAGGTGAGTGTGTGATTCCTTGAAATTTATCGCATATATAGTCAGAGAACAATGCCTGGTGATTACAGATAATCTTTCCAACTGCCCGTTGTCAAGGCAATCAAAGGAATTGAATAGTGTTCAGACAGAGAGACATTAGATACAAGACAACTGAATATACATACGGCCAGAACCAAAGACAGAGAGACTGTAATAAACCAGTCACTGAATTAGGTCATTCTCTGTCAAATTCCAATCTATTCACAGCTCATTAATTCCAGCTATACCCAAATCTGGTTGGCTGTTTTGTCCCTGTGCTGGTCCATCACATTAAACCCAGTCCTACAGTCCTTCACATGGTGTGTTATTACTATTACCTGGTCTCTGGTTTACCTGCTGGCCCCATTCTACCTTTTCTTTGCAGAGTGTAGGGATGGAAATCACAAGGGGAGGCGGGGCATGCCCAGAAGACGCAAGTTGACCCCAACATAATGGCGGCTGTTGGTACAGTAACATTATACACCAGTCCCCCAACCCTAAGATGTGGATTCAGTACCTGTGAGGGATAGACCAGTCGGACAGAGTATGTGACTTACAATGTCATGATGTGGAGATGCCGGTGGATGGACTGGGGTTGACAATTGTAAACAATTTTACAACACCAAGTTATAGTCCAGCAATTTTATTTTAAATCCACAAGCTTTCGGAGGCTTCCTCCTTCACACCGTTCACCTGAGGAAGGAGGAAGCCTCCGAAAGCTTGTGAATTTAAAATAAAATTGCTGGACTATAACTTGGTGTTGTAAAATTGTTTACAACTTACAATGTCCACCAGGACCTGGAGGAAGGCTGTTCCTGGAAGCCTATACAAGGCCCCACCCCCTCAACCGAGTGCGTTTTTTAAAAAAATACTGTTTCAGCGAGAGCTCCCCCACCTCCCCAACCCCCTTCAGCTGTTACTCACTCCTCGAATGTGAAGCAGGTGTCGCACTGATCTGGTCCCTCGCTCAGAATTTGGAGGAGCTAAAATTAAACTCAGCTTCAGCACAAATCCTCAGCGCACATTCCAGCCCCAGGCTAATTTTAGAAGTGAGCCGTCTCCTGGCCTGCAGCACGTCCTTGGGAACACAGCCATGTCCTGGGAATCCGTTACACGCAGACACCTAACCCGGGCAAGTGCTGCTGTGGGTGGGAGTGGGGGGGCGGGGGGAGACACTGCCATATGTTAACTCGTGACGACTTTCACATGACATTGACACGTCAGGTCAGGAGGGGGAAGAATGGCCAAGAAGATTCCTGTTAAAGCGAGATTCATGTTAATGTCACGGTTTAACTGGGAGAAGAGACTCGGGTGAGATATCATGGGATCAGTTTGAGCTGCCTCCAGTTAATTAATGAGGGCGCCAATGCATTTTGTGAATTCCCGTATCTGCCCTTTTGAGTCGTTAAAACCATAGAATTTTACAACACAGGAGGAGGCCATTCGGCCCATTGTGCCTGTGCTGGCTCTTTGCTAGAGCAATTCAAAACTAATCCCCCACGTTCTCCCCAAATCTTTTTTTTTCCCTCTGCTTCAAATACTTATCCAATTTTCCCTTAAAGGAGTAATTTAAAGGGGAAGCTAGATTAGTACATGAGGGAGAAAGGAATAGAAGGATATGCTGATAGGGTGAGATGAAGTAGGGAGGGAGGAGGCTCGTGTGGAGCATAAACACCGGCATGGACCAGTTGGGCCGAATGGCCTGTTCCTGTGCTGTAAATTCGATCACTCGTCAGATCACTCACCTGACGAAGGAGGAAGCCTCCGAAAGCTTGTGATTTTAAATAAATCTGTTGGACTATAACCTGGTGTTGTAAGACTCCTTACATTTGTCCACCCCAGTCCATCACCAGCATCTCCACATCGTAAATTCGATGTCATTGTATCCTTGCTTCAACAACCCTCCGTATAAAGACATTTCTCCCAATCTCTCTCCTCACTCTCTCTCTCTTAGTGATGATTTTAAATTGTCACTGACTCCCCAACCAGAGGAAATAGTCGTTTCCCTATTCACCCTATCAAAACCCTTCACCATTTTAATGACCTGTTTTTAAATCTCCTCATCCTTCCCTGCTCCAGTGAAATTAGTCCCAGAATCTCGTCTCTCCTCATAACGAGAGTTTCTTAACAACAGCTTGTATTTATATAGCGCCTTTAACATAGTAAAATGTCCCAAGGCGCTTCACAGGAGCGATTACCAAATGAAATTTGACACCGAGCCACATTAGGAGATATTACGACAGGTGACCAAAAGCTTGATCAAAGAAGTAGGTTTTAAGGAGCGTCTTAAAGGAGGAGAGAGAGGCGGAGAGGTTTAGGGAGGGAATTCCAGAGCTTAGGACGGAGGCAGCTATTAACCCATTTAAAATGGTGCTGGTGTTTATGCTCCACATGAGTCTCCTCCCACCCTCCTTCACCCTCTCACCCCATCCTTCTATTCCTTTCTCCCTCATGTGTTTATCGAGCTTCCCCTTAAATGCATCTATACTATTCGCCTCAACTACTCCATGTGGTAGCCAGTTCCACATTCTCACCACTCTCTGGGTAAAGAAGTTTCTCCTGAATTCCCTATTGGATTTATTAGTGACTATCTTATATTTATGGCCTCTAGTTTTGGTCTCCCCCACAAGTGGAAACATTTTCTCTACGTCTGCCCTATCGAACCATGATAATGTGATAATGATTTTAAAAAATGACCAGATAATCGGTTTTAGTGATGTTGGTTGATGGATAAATATTGGCCAGGACACTGGGGTTCTAATTCAGAATTAGAATGGTTCTCTTTTGTGCATCTCCCGTTTCCCCAGATTGCGAGGATCAACTTTCATTTTTGATCTTAGTACCTGTTAATTTACCTTCTTATAAGTTCGATAAATGTATCCATGGAGACTGGGAGGAGCAGCTGGTCAACGCACTATCCTTTCATCCTGCAACGTTGGGATGAACCCAGCCAGTCTCCTCTCTCCGTTCAGCTGTCCTATTGCCCAGGGAGTTTGGGACAGTCTCAGTCTAGTTCTCGGTGAGCAAGGAGTCACCAGGAGAAAATTGCCCACAAAGTGGCACTAAATCACCAACCTCGTTCAGACATAAGGAAGGCCGGTGCAGGAAATGGAACTGTTCACCAAAGTGCTCTCCCCCCAGAGGTTAGGAGGTGTTTAAGAGTGACTTCATAGAATCATAGAATGATCCAGCATAAAAGGAGGCCATTCAGCCCATCATGCCTGTGCTTTCTCTTTGAAAGAGTTATCCTCACTTCCCCCCTACTCTTTCCCCACAGCCCAGCAAATGTTTCCCCTTCAAGTATTTATCCAATTCCCTTTTGAAAGTTACTATTAAATCTGCTTCCACCGCCCTTTCAGGCAGCGCATTCCAGATCAGAACAACTCGCTGCATAAAAAAGTTTTTCCTCATCTCCCCTCTGGTTCTTTTGCCAATTACCCTAAAGTAAAGACTTAAGGTGGAAGCCCATTCGAAATTCCTTCCGACTGATCAGTCCCCACCAGCTTGTTGTCTCTAATGTAGCTGACAGTGAATTATAGAGAAGGCAGTGATTCGGAGACAGTTGTTTCACTCTGGGGGAGGGCTCCATAAATCTTTCTACCACCTGCTCTCATCACTTTTGAAAAATCGCTTCAGAAACGCATCATCTCCGATACTCTTCCCACATTTTACAATCCCTCCTGTACTGTGACGGCCCCGTGTCAGCATCAGGCACAATTCAGTGGGGCAGCTAAAGCTTCCTCTCTTGTCCCAGGGTTTGAAAACCCAATGCTACGAGGACAACTACAAGTCCCCTCTCCGCCATCCAGGAGGAAGGTCCCACCAGTAGAAACCGGGGAGCCTCTTCAAATTAAAAAAGTACATGTGTGTGAACTTAAATGACTGCTTCATTGTCACAACCCGTGTCCCGCAGTGCCCACCGATCACAGAAGGCTTCTGGTGAACTGACGAGCACCGTGTGGCCTTACTGTGGCCCGGGTGTGGTCTCCTTCGACACACTGTCCACTCCGGCCACAAGTGGGCCAACTGGAGCTACACAATTGTCCGACACCCTCGCCAGCGGGGTTACAGGAACCAAGCTCACGTGTAGGTTCGAGTCCCAGAGGCCAGCTGGTTGGAATATCTAAACCAGACAGGGTCCAGCTGCACTGCCTGATCGGGCCTACACGTGACTCCAGCCCCACACTATCTGGTTGACATCTAATGCCCTCTTTAGCGGACTGGCAAGCTCTTCAGTTGCATAAACGATTGCTCTTAAGGAAGGCAGCCTTAGGGGACAGGCGATAAATGAAGCCTTGTCAGTTTTACGATGAATGAATAAGTAATAATTCTGACCGGGCTTTGATAGGTCAACAATTGTTTAAACAATCCGCTGGTGTGTCACCTCAACCAGCACATGCACAAAATAACGACACGGGAGTCTGTCCACATAGATATGGCCGCACGCTGACAGAGACCTGCCAATCCGATTCCATCCCACAGTTCTCCTTCTTGACAGCAAACTATAACGTTCATGTTTTCAGCTGTTCAGAGCGGGCTGTTCACCATCTTCCTGTACCAATCAGACACTGCTCTCCACTGCTTTCTAATCTGTACCTGGATGTTGATGGTTAAAAAAGCAAACAGTATCATTATTGTATCTGACAATAGTACTGGAATGAAAAGACACTGACGTATTGCTGTGAAGGCGGCAGGCATTATGGTCGGAACAAATCAATCCAAGCTTCCCCGACAGCTCTGGGAATTTAGTGCTATCGTGTTTCACTGACTGGGGTGAGACAATACCCAGCACAGCTGGTACACTGTGACAGAGAGCAGCTCAGAGGTTTGAAGTTGCCAATTCAATATTAATAAAAGATAAAATATTTACGCTTTTAATATCTGCGGAGTCTGATGCAAAAATTTACCAACCGAGCTGGTCTTCTCAAACTATCCCTTCACTTACCCAACATGGGATGGGGGAAAGGCAACGCCCAATTTAAAGTATTGGTTTTAATTAAACCTTAGAGTTTGATGAAAGACCTGCGACATCAGGAAAAAATACAAAAAGGACACTTTAAGGTAAACAGGTTCAGTAAAGAGCGGATTGGACCTGGACACCAACAGTTTGCTAGTCGGTAGTTCTTCATGTCTGGTCACTAGTTAGACATCTTGCCCAAGGGGGTCGTAAGATTAAACCAGTGAAAACCAAACATTGGACTGATGTCAAGACGATCTTCACACAGTGTTTTCAAATCCCTCCATGGCCTCGCCCTTCCCTATCTCTGTCACCTCCTACGTCCCTCCGAGATCTCTGCGCTCCTCCAATTCTGGCCTCTTGCGCATCCCCGATTTTCATCACCCCACCAGCCCTCTGCTGCCTCGGCCCTGATCTCTGAAATTCCCACCCGAAACCTCTCCGCCTCCCTCTCCTCCTTTAAGACGCTCCTCAAAACCTCCCTCTTTGACCGAGCTTTTGGTCACCCGTCCTAATGCCTCCTTATGTGGCTCGGTGTCAAACCTTGTCTGATTTACGCTCCTGTGAAGCGCCTTGGGGACGTTTTATTACGTTAAAGGCGCTATATAAATGCAAGTTGTTGTTGTTGAATGGACTCTGGGTAGGGGAGAGCAGGCGGAAAACCCTAGAATGATTTCAGAGAAGCTGCAATGGCGGGGGTGGGGGAGGGACTGCCTATGGCTGAGCAAAGATGGGCCGTATGGCCTCTCTCACCTAGATTGATTTTGCGACATGCACGGTCCTGATTCTGTGTTTTCACTCTTGTGCTTATCGGTTATATTGTCTTGCTTGTTTAATATTTTTTTTTAAAAAGGCACTGGATTGAATGCAGAAATCTGATCTGCAACAGAAGGATGAGAAAGCAGTGAAAATGGTTGTCTCCAATTTGACCACTTCCTGACTCACGCCAGCTCTTCCTTCCGACGCTGTGTGGGGGAGGGGTGTGGGGGAGGGGTGAGGGGGAGGGGGTCAGGCTGCGTGTTCAGTCACAAAGAGAGCTGCAGAACGAAACCTGACAACTCACAAATGGTTCGGATAACGCGGCCAAATCCAAAACGACAATTAAAAGCCGACGAGCCGATTGAGATTGCTCACTCCAAATGTGTGGATTTATTGTTGCCGGTATGTCCAGCTCTCACATGCACCCAATGAGAGCAGCGTCAGTTGTGCCTCAATGTAACGGAGACGGTTCCTTCTGGCATAATGAGCAGCACTGGTGTGTCTGCACTCCCTGCCCAGACCCTCCCCTCTCTCCACTGGCACTCCCTCTGCAATCAGAGCCAATCTTTCCGCCTCTAGTTATTGTAGAGTTCGGTGCGATGTGCTGCGTTAATCTGCCTTTATACATGATGTGGAGATGCCGGTGATGGACTAGGGTTGACAATTGTAAACAATTTTACAACACCAAGTTATAGTCCAGCAATTTTATTTTAAATTCACAAGCTTTCGGAGGCTTCCTCCTTCCTCAGGTGAACGATGTGGAAATGAAATCCTCGAGGATTTCATTTCCACATCGTTCACCTGAGGAAGGAGGAAGCCTCCGAAAGCTTGTGAATTTAAAATAAAATTGCTGGACTATAACTTGGTGTTGTAAAATTGTTTACAATTGCCTTTATACAGCTAGAGGATATAAGAGCATTAAGTACGGGGAGTAGGCCATTCGGCCCCCTCGAGCCTGTTCTGCCATTCAGTCAGATCATGACTGATCAACTCCATTTCCCCGCCTTTGCTCCATATCCCTCGATACCCTCACCCAACAAAAATCTATCGATCTCAGTCTTGAAAGCTCCAACTGTTCCCCAGCATCCACAGCTTTTTAGAAGTACAGAGTTCCAGATTTCCACTCCCCTTTGTGTGAAGAAGTGCTTCCTGACATCACCCCTGAACGGCCTGGCTCTAATTTTAAGATTGTGCCCCCTTGTTCTTGACTCCCCCACCAGAGGAAATAGTTTCTCCGTATCTACCCGATCAAAACCTTTTAACATTTTAAACACCGTGATCAGATCACCCCTCAAGGGAATACAAGCCAAGTTTATGCAACCTGTCCTCATAATTTAACAAAGAGACTATTCCTTGAATTGGGACATTGATGGTGCTGTGATTACCGAGATGGACAAAAACCTTGCAGCAATAAACCCTCTTCAATGAACAGCGCAATACAAAAATATCCCAGAGTGGATCTCATTAAATAAGATATCCTTTCACCAAAAATAGATAACTACACAGGCCGTAGCAGCTTGGCTCAGTTGCTCGCACTTTGACCTGTGGGTCAGAAGGTCATGGTTCAAGCCCCACAGCAGAAGTTTGAGTTCATAATCTAGGCTGACACTGCATTGATGAGGGAGAGCTGCACTGTTGGATGAGACGTTAAACTGAGGCCCTGTCTACCCTCTCAGGTGGATGTAAAAGATCCCACGGCCACTATTTCACGGGAAGCAGGGGAGTTCTCCGCGGTGTCCTGCCCGATATTTAACCCTCAACCAACATCACCACAACGGGTTAACTGGGCGTTAATCTTACAGCTGTTGGTGGGATCTTGCTGTGCCAAATCTGTCTGCCACGTTTGCCAGAGTAACAGTGACTATACTTCAAAAGTAATTAATTGCCCATGAAACACTTTGGGACATCCTGAGGACATTAAAGGCACTATTAGAAATGTAAGTCCTTCCTTTCGGAGATGTGGTCCTTGACATGAATCATTAAAATCGCATCTTATACCAGCATTCTCACTTTGGGCGCCCAATGAACTCAGGAGACCACCAAATGCACCGACGTCCTGAGGTGCGACTCGAGGAGAACATCTCACACCAAGAGTGCGGTACAAATCCAGCCTCAACCAAGGTCCTATCTGCCGGCTGGAGTGAGTGTTAAAGATCCCATGACACATACTCAAAGAGCTGGGAGCTATCCCAGAGACCCAGCCAACATTCTTCCCTCAATCAACACCAATCAAAATAAAAATGAACTGTTCAGTCATCTCATTGCTGTTTGTGGGATCTTTCTGTGTACAAAATGGCTGCTGTATTTGTCTACACTTCAAAGTAATCCATTGTGTGTGAAGCATTTTGAGACGTGACAAGGTGCAAAAACAAAATCAAGTGTTTTTTTTGGTGTTGTGGATCTACTGTCTGGAAATCTCTCTCTAAACTCCTCCAGTTTCCGACCTTTCCCCGACCCCTGACTTTAGAAGCTTTCATAAAACCCATCTCTCTAACCAAGTTTCTGGTCTTCTTATAACTGTTTTGTAAAGGCCCAGTGTTTGCTCCTTTTCTCTTGTCTCAAGCACATTAGGATGTATTTTATATTCACTTGCTAGGTACCACACTCCTACGAGTGCTATTTTCAGACTGGCATTGTCCAGTTTACTTCAACTGGCTTAATGCCCGTACAGTTGTACTCGCAGGATGGTGATGTGACTACATTAAGCATTCAGTCTTGAATTTGCCGATCAAAAGTTCAATCCGACCAAAGCTAAAACACAACAACCCACGAGGATTTAACTTCCATGATTTTGGAAGATTGAGGATCCCCAAACACACCTGTTTGCACCAACTAATCCAGGTCTATAAACCTCACAAATTTCAGAGGCCTGGTCAGTCGTCAGCCCCAATCTCCTCCAGCCATACACATCCCAGGATGCACCCCACTGCGTTCCCCACTCCCCCTCCGCTCTACAGCATCAGCTCTCTGCCTCCTCACTGCGTTCAAAAGCCCTTCCCCTTGAATGTGTTTTCACCACCCCAACTCCCTGTTCTCCTCTGAGTCAGAAGGTCAGAAGGGTTCAAGTCCCCACTCCGGAGACTGAAGCACAGAATCTAAGCTGACACTCCAGCGCTGTGCTGAGGGAGTGCTGCACTGTCGGAGGTGCCGACTTTCAGATGAGACGTTAGACCGAGGCCCCGTCTGCCCCCTCAAGTGGACATAAAAGATCCAACGGTACTATTGGGAAGAAGAGGAGGGGAGGTCTCCCCGGTGTCCTGGGCCAATATTTACCCCCCAACCAACATCATTAAAAACAGATTATCTGGCAGTTGTCACATCGCTGTTTGAAGGACCTTGCTGTGCACAAATTAGCTGCTGCATTTCCCATATTGCAACAGAGACTACACTTCGAAAAATACCTAATCGGCTGTAAAGCGATTTTGGACGCCCTGAGATGGTGAAAAGTGCGATATAATTTGCAAGTTCTTTCATTTTGTTTCTCCTTCAGTACCCTGTAAAGTACTCGGGGGGGGGGGGTCACTGGAAGCACTACAGAAGATTGGTTTATATTCAGCAGACAGGTAAATGGGAGTTGGAACCAGCGTTTAACTGAGTAACGGAATGCACACCCACTAACGACATCTAATTTGAAGCAGTCACCACTTTCTGGGAGGACGTGACTCACACTTGTGGTACTGAGCTAGCTGGGAGACGTTACACAGCTCCCACTGCATCAAGACAAGGCTTGCACAAGCATCAAGCTGCGAGAGGCAGTTACATTCTTAACCAGTTTCAGACCACATCTAACACCCTTGTGCCACGGTTTCTATCTTAAAACATTCGTACTTCCTGATTCCGTGCCCACAAGATCCTGTTTCGTCAGCTAGTTTCACATGAACTAAGTCGCCTCGCTCGAGGCCGCACAGGTCACCTGACTTGACTTTTTGCAACAATTACTGTGCCTTCCTTTTGCTGTTTCTGGTTGGAACCTCTTCTCAAACGACAGCGTGCATTTATACAGCGCCTTCTAACGTAGTAAAACGTCTCAAGGCGCTTCACAGGAGCGTTATCAAACAAAAAATTGACACGGAGTCACAATGAAAGACTTGCATTTATACAGCACCTTTCACAACCTCAGGACGTCCCAAAGCACTTTACAGCCAATGTAGTACTTTTGAAGTGTTGTAATGTAGGAAACGCAGCAGTCAATTTGCGCACAGCAAGATCCCACAAACTGCTCTGTAATAATGACCAGATAACTTTTTTTGTGATGTTGGTTGAGGGATAAATATTGGCACCAGGACAGAACTTCCCTGCTCATCTTCAAAATAGTCCCAAGGGATCTTTTACATCTACTTCAGAAGGCAGGCAGGGCCTCAATTTAACATCTCATTCAAAAGACAGCACCTCTGACAGTACAACACTCCCTCAGTAGTGTCAGTCCAGATTTTGTGTTCAAGTCCCTGGTAGTGGGACTTGAACTCATGACCTACTGACTCAGAGACAAGAGTGCGACCCACTGAGCCATGGCCGACACTAAAAAATATCAGGATAGGTGACCAAAAGCTTGATCAAAGAGGTAAAAGTAAGAAAGACTTGCATTTATATTGCTTCTTTCACCTCAGGTAGGTTTTAAGGAGCGCCTTAATGGAGGAGAGAGAGGCGGAGAGGTTTAGGGAGGGAATTCCAGAGCTTAGGGCCGAGGCAGCTGAAGGCACGGCCGCCAATGGTGGAGTGATGAAAATCGGGGATGCGCAAGAGGCCAGAATTGGAGGAGCGCAGAGATCACAGAGAGTTGTAGGGCTGGAGGAGGTCACAGAAATAGGGAGGGGTGAGGGCCATGGAGGGATCTAAACACGAAGATGAGAATTTTAAATTCGAGGCGTTGCCAGACCAGGAGTCAGTGTAGGTCAGCGAGCACAGGGGGTGATGGGTGAACGGGACTTGGTACGAGTTAGGATACGGGAGCAGCAGAGTTTTGGATGAGCTGAAGTTTACGGAGGGTGGGAGGCCGGCCAGGAGAGCGCTGGAATGGACGGGGGAGATGGTGTCCTTGCGGTGTAGTTGGGAACTTTGAATGCTGCCCGTTAATTACACAGGAGCTGACAAAAGGAACGAACACAAAAGCCATTTTCTTTCAAGTGGCTTCTGCTGATTTTTGATAAAAAGGAAAGAAAAAATATAAATCACAAAGCTAAGAGACTGTGCTAGCTGCAGAAATCAAACTCGAATAAATCTGAGAGGCGGTAACTCATACAGATCAGGAAATACAGCAAGGTGATGTGATGTAGTTTGTAAATTTCAGTAACACTATTCTTAACAGTTCAGTGCGGCAGGAGAAATCGCCTTTTGAATTTAGCTTCAGTCGTCTGTGGCCGATAAACATGGAATTATATCCAATTTAAAATTATACACAGTGGAAAGTTGTCTGAATTTAGCCTCTGTGGATTCATCTGACTCAGCTTAAATTTTCACGCTTTTAAGTCTGAAGGCAGCTTCTATTGATTAGAACGATATTAGCGGAGAACAGTTCCTCCCTATTTACTCCATCAAAACCCCTGGTAATTTTGAATACCATTATTAAACCTCCCCTTAACCTTCTCTGCAATCCCAGCTTCTCCAGTCTCTCCACATAACTGAAGATCCTCGTCCCTGGCCGCGGCAGAGACGAGATGGATATTAGAAGCAGAGGAAGGTGCGGGGCTCTGGGGAAACAGCACAACAGCGGGATCTGTTTTTTTTGGATTATTCTAGCCACACGCGATGGGCCGAACAGCCTCCTGCTGTGCTGTAAACCTCTACGGTTCCACGGTGCTGCCAGAACAGCCCCGGCACCCGGTTCACGTGTGAACCTGGACAGTGGGTGCTGGCAGGTTATTCGAGCAGGGAGGGCATCGTGGCTGTTCTTACTTGACATGCATGGTCCAGGGGTGGGAGTGGGGAGTATCGAACCCTGGCTGGGGCCTAATGCAGCCACAGTCCCCGTTGAGGTCAGTTCACTCAGCATACGCCAACCCTTCTGCTCTGTACATATAGTTTTCAAATGTGTACTTTTCCTTACCTTTCAGCTTTTTTTGATTTTACGATCATTCTTTTCCTGTAGATCAGGTTTGTCCTCGCCGTTGTTCTGGCGATTTCCCTGCGAACGTACAGTGGCAACAGATAATACAGCATGGGAGGAATATAGGAACAGGCCTGCAGCCCCCAGATCTCTGTGATGCAGCGTAATGGAGCACCGGCACAGGGCACCATCGCACTGGGCACTGCACATGGCACCATCGCACTAGGGCACCACCACACTAGGGTACCGTCACATGGCACCATCGCATTGGGGCACCAGTGAAGGGCACCATCGCACTGGGGCACCACTGCATGGCACCACCGCATGGCACCATTGCACTCAGGGACCATCGCATTGCAGCACCACCACATGGCACCATCACACTAGGGTACCATCACATGGCACCATCGCATTGGTGCACTGTCACATGGCACCATCGCAATGGGGCACCGTCGCATGGCACCATTGCATTGGGGTACTGTCACATGGCACCATCACACTTTGTTGGATGGTCTGTCCTTCCAGCTGGCAAGGAAGTAGGAAAAGGTGTAAAAGTTTTCAATAACTTGCATTATAGCAACATGGGAATTGCTCAATGAAGACCAAAGTCCCACCTAGTTCGCCTTCCTGTTAGTCGCATGATACAACAATAATGGAGTTGTTGACCAATCGTAGCAATCAATCTCTTGTCAATGAGTCTATAACAGACCCAGACATGAGGTGAGGAAAACCGGGAATTCTCCCGGGTGTCTCGGCCCAACCTTTGTTCCTCAGCCCAACAGATGAACTGGTCAATCACCTCAAGGCTGTTTGTCGAGCACAAAACGGCTGCTGCATTTGCCTACGTCATAGTGTTTTCCGTAGTAATTAATTGGCTGTAAAGCGCTTTGGGACGTCCCGAGGATGTGAGAGGAGCCACGTAAATGGAGCGGTGCAAATACTTACATTTCTGAAGATGATCACGGCAACATCCTCGTAATGGTGTCAGGGACTGAGGGGAAGGGGAAAAGACCAACAAGGGAGATTGTTTCAGCAGTACACAGGGTCTGAAAATAAAACGGTGCAGGGCAACTGTGCAGGAGGCTTAAAAAGAATAAAGGGTTAAACCTTCAACAAGATCTCATAAACAAAGTGAAAAGTAGGCAAAATTCAAAATAGAATTTTATTTGACAAAATACAGCACTGACATGACATCACGTGGCACTGACTGCTCACATGAACTCCCAAAGTGACGAACACTATTTCATCTCACTCTGCACAGCGACCAGTACTTAGACTGTTTGCATTTATTATTCATTGGAAATCACACCACCACAACACCTCTTGTGTGGCCGAGTGTCACTTTTATATATGTGTATATGTATATATATATATATATATATATATATCTTAAAAAAGCAAATAAAGTTGCAGAGAATTCAGCCCCTCCATCCACTGCCAAATGACTGACTGGACCTGAAACAAGACAAAAAGAATTGAAGCACAATTAAACACACTCGCTCATAGTATCAGCTGGCGATGAACAACCCAACAACTGACTGAAATGAGTGGTGCATTAATTTAAGTAACGGTGATATTTCAATGGGCGGGAATGATTTTTTTTCCCGGTTCTTTAACTGTTTTAAGGGAAAGACATTACAGAAATGGAATCCTTTCAATCAGCATTTTTTGCTCGTGCTCCTGTTTACTTCTTGTCAAATTTGGCTGTGTTGATAAACAAAAACCCAGTTGGGAGTAAATTGGTTTCAGTGACGTGGAGAGACTGGAGAAGCTGGGATTGTTCTCCTTAGAGCAGAGAAGGTTAAGGGGAGATTTAATCGAGGTGTTCAAAATCACGAGGGGTTTTGATAGAGTAAATAAGGAGAAGCTGTTTGCACTGGCAGGAGGGTCGGCGACCACAGGACACAGATTTAAGCCGGCACTCCGAGAGCAGTACTGAGGGAGTGCTGCACTGTCAGAGGTGCCGTCTTTCAGATAAGAAGTTAAACGTCTGCCCTCCCAGGTGGATGTAAAAGATCCCAGGGCATTATTTCGACGGAGAGCAATGGCGTTCTCCCCAGTGTCCTGGCCAGTATTTATCCCACAACTATCACCTAAAAAAACCAGATCATCTGGTAATTTATCACATGGCTGTTTGTGGGACCTTGCTGTGCGCAAATTGGCTGTTGTGTTTCCTACATTATGATAATGTGGAGATGCCGGTGATGGACTGGGGTTGACAATTGTAAACAATTTTACAACACCAAGTTATAGTCCAGCAATTTTATTTTAAATTCACAAGCTTTCGGAGGCTTCCTCCTTCCTCAGGTAAATGTTTCCTGAGGAAAGAGGAAGCCTCCGAAAGCTTGTGAATTTAAAATAAAATTGCTGGACTATAACTTGGTGTTGTAAAATTGTCTACATTATGATAGTGACTACACTTCAAAAGTATTTCATTGACTGTAAAGTGCTTTGGGACGCCAAGGTCATGAAAGGCGCTATCTAAATGCAAGTCTTTCTTTTGCTTTCCTCACGCTGCCCCCTCTGGTGTCCCTTTGTCTGATTCAGGGGGATTCTGTGGGCAACTTAGCACCCAGTCACCAGAATCAGGTTAATTTCTGAGGACAGTTTGCATAGACTAGGCTTGTATTCCCTCGAGTATAGAAGGGTCCAATCGAGGTGTTTAAGATGATTAAAGGATTTGATAGGGTGGATAGAGAGAAACTATTTCCTCTGGCGGGAGGAGTCCAGAACAAGGGGGGCATAACCTTAAAATTAGAGCCAGGCCGTTCAGGGGTGATGTCAGGAAGCACTTCTTCACACAAAGGGGGGGTGGAAATCTGGAGCTCTCTCCCCCAAAAATCTGTTGAGGCTGGGGGGGTCAATTGAAAATTTAAAAACTGAGATTGATCGATTTTTGTTGGGTGAGGGTATTAAGGGTTGCAGAACCAAGGCAGGTAGGTGGAGTTAGGATACAGATCAGCCATGATTTAATTGAATGGGGGAACAGGCTCGAGGGGCTGAGTGGTCTCCTCCTGTTCCTATGTTCCCGACCCCTGTAGTGAGCTAACTCGGCAAAAAACGATTTGTGCAGCTCTTTAATTCTCAGCCTTTAGGGGAGTATGAAGACATTTCTGATCACATCCAGGGGGCTTCCTGACTTTTAAAAACTAAATGTACAATATAAACAACTCGCATCAAAATTCCATTCATTTAATCTACTGGTTGCAGTAAGATTTTCCTTTGAAAAGCCAATTTTTAATATCATGTCCCTTCACAAAGAACCAGAATATCTTTTTAATCTGACAGTTGGATGTGCAGTGTTTCCCTCAACATTATCCGGTCAATCGGAAACTCTCATTACCTGATCGCGTATCTTGAAACCAAAAAGATTTCTCAAGGGCAACATTAAACTGTAAAAAAACCTAATCCATTACACATCACCACATTGCTCCAGAGTGCCTCCTTAAAAGGACAGTCACGGTTCAATCAATCCCATTATGTACAAGGCTGTTCCTGGGCCAATTTTTTTTTGTTCTGTCCTGCCTTGACTAATTGTAAGACAGTACTATCCCGGCCAGTGAAATAGTCCCTGACCGGCAGATTACGGCATCTTGCACAGTCATCATCAACATTCTCCGCAGCAGTGATGCAGAATCAAGAGAAAGGGCACTGCATCTGGTACCCTCCCCTCTAGAGAATACCTGCTAAAGGTTGAGGAGGGGTGAGGGGAGGATGTTTGCTGGTATTTTAATGCAGCTCTCGTAGTTTGCTGCTGTGATATCTCACTGGTACATCTGTGGACTTGTGGTTTCACCAGTCGCACCATTCAGTCACTGCTGAATTAAGACTGCAGTCCATTCATGATAATTCAAATTTGAATCAAAACCACATAAATAACACAGGAATTTAGGAATGTAGGAATTTAGCACCTAACAAACTGAATCAGATCATTTGAATTGAGAAACTTTGAATTGAGTAGACTGTATTACGCAATGCAATGAATATTTGTAATAAGGGACTCGATCTTCATTCTGTGAACCATATTTTGGTGCAAATATTGGACCAGTACCATTTTGTCTATAAACACCTGTGCCCTCTATGCTAAAACCAATCAAATTGCCAATTTTGCCCCAAATCTCAGTTTTTGGGTTTTGAATGTCTGATATAACATAAATCCTTGAATTTATTCACATCATAGAATCATAGAAGTTACAACATGGAAACAGGCCTTTCGGCCCAACATGTCCATGTTCCCCAGTTTATACCACTAAGCTAGTCCCAATTGCCTGCACTTGGCCCATATCCCTCTATACCCATCTTACCCATGCAACTGTCCAAATGCTTTTTAAAAGACAAAATTGTACCCGCCTCTACTACTGCCTTTGGCAGCTCGTTCCAGACACTCACCACCCTTTGAGTGAAAAAATTGCCCCTCTGGACCCTTTTGTATGTGGAGTCGTCGTGGGCTCCCAGACTGTCGCGGCTCCCAGACTGTCGCGGCTCCCAGACTGTCGTGGGCTCCCAGACACCTTAAATCTATGCCCCCTCGTTATAGACTCCCCTACCTTTGGGAAAAGATTTTGACTATCTACCTTATCTATGCCCCTCATTATTTTATAGACTTCTATAAGATCACCCCTAAACTTCCTACTCTCCAGGGAAAAAAGTCCCAGTCTATCTAACCTCTCCCTATAAGTCAAACCATCAAGTCCTGGTAGCATCCTAGTAAATCTTTTCTGCACTCTTTCTAGTTTAATAATATCCTTTCTATAATAGGGTGACCAGAACTGTACACAGTATTCCAAGTGTGGCCTTACTAATGTCTTGTACAACTTCAACAAGACATCCCAACTCCTGTATTCAATGTTCTGACCAATGAAACCAAGCATGCTGAATGCCTTCTTCACCACCCTATCCACCTGTGACTCCACTTTCAAGGAGCTATGAACCTGTACTCCTAGATCTCTTTGTTCTATAACTCTCCCCAACGCCCTACCATTAACGGAGTAGGTCCTGGCCCTCTCAGCTTTCAACCCAAGGCTTCAGAATCACAGGGTGCTGACTGGGCCGACTTCATATATTTAAAACTGAATGTGACCCAATGCAAGGGCAGCCTTGAGAGACGCACCTATCAGGTGACGGGGCGTCAGGGAAACAGGCAGCTTTCCAAGTGGGAGCCCGCGACAGTCTGGGAGCCCACGACAGTCTGGGAGCCGCGACAGTCTGGGAGCCGCGACAGTCTGGGAGCCGACGACAGTCTGGGAGCCGCGACAGTCTGGGAGCCCACGACAGTCTGGGAGCCGCGACAGTCTGGGAGCCCACGACAGTCTGGGAGCCGCGACAGTCTGGGAGCCCACGACAGTCTGGGAGCCGCGACAGTCTGGGAGCCGCGACAGTCTGGGAGCCCACGACTACTCCACAATACTTTTGTATGCGATCTATTACACCAGTCAAAATTCTCACATCATTCAACAGTGAGTTCAGTTTCTGGCATTTTGTAACAAATTAAACGCACTTATTTTACCAAAGTGAACGAATGGATGGAATAATTGAATAATAAATCTGTGAGCAGATGGATGTGCATAGGGGCTGAGAGGATCTTTCCAATCTGCATTCTAATGCAGGCATCTTGTCACAAAGTGCTGGGTTCACCACAGACAGGTCTGAGCACTCAATTTGAACCAAACCAACCAGAGTTCACCCGTGCACACACTCATCATCCCGACTTGAATTAAGTGTCGCCGTGGTTACCAATTATATAAAACAGGCGGCCCGTTAACAGGAAGTTGCACTGTGACCACAGCCCAAGTCCAACATGGGAGCAGGAAACAAGTTCTTAAATTACAAACATTTCAAAATTTGCACCTTGCAACTAAATATAGATCCAAAGTTTATTAGAACCCATGCTCTCATTTGGAGGAATTCGTTGGTGGGACACTCTCAGAACCATAGTTCCCATTTAATACGCAATGCAGCAATTCAGATCTGAAATGGGTTTTAGAAAGGTGTTTGACATCTTACTCCGCGACTAAACCACGTTGATGTCAGGTGTTAGCCGTGGCTCAGTGGGTAACACTCTCGCCTCGGAGTCAGAAGGTGGTGGGTTTATGTCCCACTGCAGGGACTTGAGCCTACAATTTAGGCTGGCACTTCACCGCAGTACTGAGGGAGTGCTGCACTGTCGGAGGTGCCGCCTTTGCGATGAGATGTTAAACCGAGGCCCCCGTCTGCCCTCTCAGGTGGACGCAAAAGACCTCATGACACTATGTTCAAAGAACAGGGGAGTCCTCCCTGCTCTCCTGACAAATATTTATCCCTCAACCAACATCACAAACAGATTACGGTCATCACTGTTGGTGGGATCTTGCTGTGTGCAAATTGGCTGCCATGTTTCCTCATTACAACAGTAACTATACTTCAAAGAGTGGCTGCAAAGCGCTTTGGGAAATCTTGAGGCTGTGAAAGGCGCTACAGAAATGCAAGTTCTTTCTTTTCTATTTCCATTCAAGTCAACAAGAAGGCTTTCAACACGATTGGGCTTTCCAGGTACTCGGTATTTCAAGACTTCCCCAGGGAAACGACCGAGGGCAAATCATACAGCGCGCGACCGAGGGCAAATCATACAGTGTGTGACCCAGGGCAAATCATACAGCGCGCGACCGAGGGCAAATCATACAGCGCGCGACCGAGGGCAAATCATACAGCGCGCGACCCAGAGCAAATCATACAGTGTGTGACCGAGGGCAAATCATAGTGTGTGACCGAGGGCAAAGAAAAAGTACCAAGGAAACAGAGCGAAGCATGAGTTTTTATTTTTCGGAATGAACATCTGCTTTGGTCGAAGCTGACAAGGTAACGTTTGTGGCAGTGTCTACAAGTCAGCATCAGAACACCTGAAACCAACAGAAGTTGTAGAGTACGTCGGGATGAATTTAAACTGCTCTGTTAAGTACAGGTTGTCCGAGCTACTCCATTTTCTCTCAAACTGTCAACCAGGGACTTCCTGTCCCTGTAAAGACAGTGGCGCATCCTTCAATTCGGAGCAATCGCTGCGAGCCACCCTGCACCAACAGCTACAGTCTGTTCACAAAGGCTCTACAACCCCGAGAACTCTGCGTTCCTCCAATTCTGGCCTCTTGTGCCTTTCCCTACCGTTGGTGGCCATGCTTTCAGCCGTGTGGGCAGTGAGCTCCGGAATTGCCTCCCGAAACCTCTCCACCTCTCCTTTAAGACGCTCCTTAAAACCTACCACTGACCAAGCTTTTGGTCACCTGCCCTAATAACCTCTTAGGTGGCTTGGTGTCAACTCCTGTCTGATTATGTTCCTGTGAAGCGCCTTGGGAACATTTTGCGACGTTAAAGGTGCTATATAAATGCAATTTGTTGTTGTTGTGAGGCCAACCCCATCAATGAAACTTTCAAGGCAAAGGTTAACACCAGTTCACCTGCAAACATGGATGATGCTGGGGATGGAATTTAGCATCATCAGAAATGGGAGGCTTCATTCACAACTTTTTGACCCAAAAGGTCTTCCTAATCTGAGGAAGGATGTCCTTGCCATGGAGGGAGTGCAACAAAGGTTTACCAGACTGATTCCTGGGGTGGCAGGACTGACTTATGAGGAGAGATTGGGTCGAAACATATAAAATTCTAACAGGACTAGACAGACCAGATGCAGGGAGGATGTTCCTGATGGCTGGGGAGTCCAGAACCAGGGGTCACAGTCTCAGGATACGGGGTAGGACATTTAGAACAGAGATGAGGAGAAATTTCTTCACTCAGAGGGCGGTGAACCTGTGGAATTCTCTACCACAGAAGGCAGTGGAGGCCAAGTCATTAGATGTATTCAAGAAGATAGATATATTTCTTAATGCTAAAGGGATCAAGGGATATGGGGAAAAAGCAGGAACAGGGTACTGAGTTAGACGATCAGCCATGATCATTTTGAATGGCGGAGCAAACCCGAAGGGCCGAATGGCCTACTCCTGCTCCTATTTTTTATGTTTCTAGAACAATAATTGTACACACCGCTGCTGGTGTAATTGAAATTTTGAAGCACAAAAAACCCAATGTACAAGTTGTCCCTCAATGCATGTATCGTATACCCTGAAACTCAGAGCTGACTTGTGCACAACTTAGGGCTCAAGAGTTTTATAATAATTCAGGGAAACACCTTTTAAAAAGGTATTTATGGCCAAAGCAATAAAGAAATGACTTATGTGCGTGTGTATATATATATATATATATATATATATTAATATACACACACATATACAGTGCCTTTCGTGACCTCAGGACATCCCAAAGCACTTTGCAGCCAATGAAGTACATTTGAAGTGTAGTCACTGTTGTAGCGTAAGACACACTGCAGCCAATTTGCGCACAGCAAGATCCCACAAACAGCAATGTGATAATGACCAGATAATCTGTTTTTGGTGATGTTGGTTGAGGGATAAATATTCGCCCCAGGAGACCAAGGAGAACTCCTCTGCTCTTCTTCAAATAGTGCCATGGGATCTTTTACATCCACTCGAGGGGGCAGACGGGGTCTCGGTTTAACGTCTCATCCGAAAGACGGCACCTCCAACAGTGCAGCACTCCCTCAGTACTGGTACTGGGAGTGTCAGCCTAGATTTTGTGCTCAAGTCTCTGGAGTGGGGACTTGAACTCACGACCGTCTGATTCAGAGGCGAGTGCGCTACCCGCTGAGCCCCAGCTGACCCTGGTGCACGGTTATCCTGTGTGGTAACTCCTCCCATCTCTCCTGTCCCCCAAAAAAAACTCTACGGGGGGGGGGGGAAGGGGGGAGATGGGGGAGATGGGACGGGGGAAGAAGAGGAGACAGAATGGGGAGGGGAGAAAAAAAAGGAAAATCATACAGAACTCACAAATAACTATGAGATCAAAAATGAACCAGTACATAAACCATGAATCAATGGAACACCTGCCAGATATATTCAGCCAGAGTTTTGAAGGACAGTGCCGTTTAATCAGGGGTTTAACTATCCTCTACCAGCATCCTGGAGATTTAAACCAAACGAGATGAGAATGATTCTGATTAAGTCCTTTAGCTGCCCATCTGCTCATTGCTTGTGGCCACTATAATAAAGTGCATTCCTCCTCTAATTAATCCTTTATTGAATTTAGTAGCAAAAGAACAAAAAACAGAACAATCCTTACAGCAGAAATACAGAAAACAACAGATACGAAGCACATCAAAAAACCAAAGTCAAAGCATCATCTAGAATGTAAAACGGGGAAAAATGTCTTTTAGCCCATAAAGGGCTGGCCACATTTTTTTTGTCGGTCCGGCTTGTTGAGCTGGTAAGGGTTAATACGATTCCAGGTTCTGGTATCAGCACTTTCAGCCTCATTACTTACTGATTTGTGGATCCAAAACCACTTCCAAACCCTACAAATAATTTTTTGAAAAAACAAAAAGGAGAAATTAGTCTCGCCTTGAATCATTCGGCCCAACAATCATTTAACAATAAATCAAAGGACTTGCATTTTTAAGTAGCGCCTTTCACGACCTCAGGACGTCCCAAAAAGCGATTCACAGTCAATGAAGTACTTTCTTGCAGCGTAGTCACTGTTGCAATGTAGGAAACGCGACAGCCAATTTACGCACAGCAAGATCCCACAAATACCAATGTGATAATGACCATTATCTGTTTTAGTGATGTTGGTTGAGGGATAAATATTGGCCAGGACACTATTTTGAAGAGCAGGGGAGTTCTCCCTGGCATCCGAGCCAACATTTATCCCTCAACCAACATCATTAAAACAGATTATATTTGTGGGACCTTGCTCTGCGCAAATTGGCTGCCACATTTCCTACATTACAACAGTGGCTAACACTTCAAAAATACTTCAATGGCTGTAATGCGCTTTGGGATGTCCTGAGGTTGTGAAAGGTGCTATATAAATGCAAGTCTTTCTTTTTTTAAAATTCATACCTCAGTAGAAAACAAGCGAACTTCCAAATTTCATGGTTCTTTAAGTGCGCATGTTAAAAGGGACTTAAACAGCAAGAAAGTTTTTGACATTTGGGCAAGTCGACATGCTGGCTGGACCAAAGCTAGTTAACTGACTTTCTGAATTCTCGCTTACCAGAACTAATTCACAATCTAGGAGCACCCGGTTAAAGAGAAATACACAATACCAATCCCTAGAGAAGTTATGTTAAACTTGTAATGAACGTTGGTTAGGCCACAGAGTACAACACACAGTTCTGGTCTCCATATTACAAGAGAAGATATAGAGGCACTAGAGAAGGTGCAAAAAAGATTTACAAGGATAATTCCAGAACAGAGAGGTTATAACTATCAGGAAAGACAAGTCTGAGAGGTGACCTGATAGGGGTCTTTAAAATTATGTAGGGGTTCAATAGGGTAGGTGTAGAGAAGATGTTTCCACTTGTGGGGGAGGCCAAAACTAGGGGCCGTAAATATAAAAGCCACTAATAAACCCAATAAGGAATTCAGGATAAAATTCTTTACCCAGAGTGGTGAGAATATGGAATTCGCTACCACAAGGAGTAGTTGAAGCGAATAGCACAGATGCATTTAAGGGGAAGTTAGATAAACACATGAGGGAAAAAGGAGTAGAAGGCCATGCTGATAGGGCTAGATGAAGAGGGATGGGAGGAGGCTCGTGTAGAGCATAAACATCAGCATAGACTGTGCTGCACATCCTATGTAATTCTATCAGAACATTCCATTCCCACTTAACCTCGGCCAGAAGCACTGGAGCTCATACCTCCTCCGCTGGGCCCAAAGCCCGAAAAGCTGGTCCCTTGTGTGCCGAATCCAGGTATCTGCTGGGGAATTGATCCGAAAGCAGCTGTATTGGGCTGATTTGCTAGACCTCCAAACGTTTGTGCATTGGGGCTGCTTCCAAAGCTGTGTTTAGAAGAAAAAGTCATTGGTTAGCAATTACATATAACTGACCGCTTAAAAGGCTAGAGAAATAAAGGGAGGGGGTGTCAGAGCAGCCAGGCTTCACTCAGCTGGTTATTGTGTGAAGTCCCACAGCATCAAGATCATTGATTGCAAAAAAAAATGCAAGGTTTTTGCAAAGTGATTCAACATTTTTTTTATTATACTGCACAAATAAATAGCAACACACTGCAAAATGCTGATCAACTCAACTTTTTTTAAACATTCATTCTCATGATGTGGGTGTCATTGGCAAGGCCGGCATTTATTGCCCATCCCTAGTTACCCCTTGAGAAGGTGGTGGTGAGCCGACTTCTTGAACCGCTGCAGTCCGTGTGGTGAAGGTTCTCCCACAGTGCTGTTAGGAAGGGAGTTCCAGGGTTTTGACCCAGCGCCGATGAAGGAACGGCAATAGATTTCCAAGTCGGGAAGGTGTGTGACTTGGAGGGGAACGTACAGGTGGTGTTGTTCCCATGTGCCTGCTGCCTTTGTCCTTCTAGGTGGTAGAGATCGCGGGTTTGGGAGGTGCTGCTGAAGAAGCCTTGGAAAGTTGCTGCAGTACATCCTGTAGCTAGAACACACTGCAGCCACTGTGTACCGGTGGTGAAGGGAGTGAATGTTTAAGATAGTGGATGGGCTGCCCATCAAGCAGGCTGCTTTGTCCTGGATGGTGTCGAGCTTCTTGAGCGTTGTTGCAGCTACACTCATCCAGGCAAGTGGAGAGTATTCCATCACACTCCTGACTTGTGCCTTGTAGGTGGTGGAGTTTTGGGGAGTCAGGAGGCAATTAGCCACAGAATATCCAGCCTCTGACCTGCTCCAGTAGCCATGGCATTTACGTGGTGGTCTAGTTGAGTTTCTGGTCAATGGTGGTTCCCAGGAGGTTGATGGTGGTAATGCCGTTGAATGTCAAGGGGAGATGGTTATGCTCTCTTTTGTTGGAGACAGTCACTGTCTGGCACTTGTGTAGCACAAATGCCACTCATCAGCCCAAGCCTGGATGTTGTTCAGGTCTTGCTGCATGTGGGCACGGACTGCTTCATTATGAGGAATTGTGAATGGAACTGAACACTGTGCAATCATCAGCGAACAGCCCCACTTCAGACTTTATGATGGAGGGAAGGTCATTGATGAAGCAGCTGAAGGTGGTTGGGTCCAGGACTCTGCCCTGAGGAACACTAGCTGCAGCAATATCCTGGGGCTGACATGATTGGCCCCCAACGATCACAACCACCTTCCTTTGCACTCTATGACTCTAGTCACTGGAGAGCTTCCCCCTGATCCCCATTGACGTCAGATTTTCTAGGGTTCCTTGGTGCCACACTCAAATGTTGCCTTGATGTCAAAGGCAGTCACTCTCACCTCTGGAATTCAGCTCGTGTCTACATTTGGACCAATTCTGTAATGAGGTCTGGAGCCAAGTGGTTCTGACAAAATCCAAACTGAGCATCGCTGAGTAGGTTATCGGTGAGCAAGAGCCGCTTGATAGCACTACTGACGACACCTTCCATCACTTCGCTGATGATTGGGAGTAGACTGATGGGGCAGGAATTGGATTTTTGTGCACAGGACACACCTGGGCAATTTTCCACATTGGCGGGTAGATGCCAGTGTTGTAGCTGTACTGGAACAGCTTGGCTGGAGATGCAGCTAGTTCTGGAGCACAGGTCTTGAGCACTACAGCTGGGATGTTTGCTGTGTCCAATGCACTTGGCAGTGGAAATGCTGGGCAACACATCAATCAGCATCCATGGAGAAAACAGACAGTTAATATTTCAGACAGATAGCCCTTCGTCAGGGCTGAAAACAGTGAAAGATGTGCAGGCATTTTAAAAGAATCAGAACAAAGGTGGGGGGGGGGGGGGGGGGGGGGAGAGAAGAGTGGGGAGAATGAGGAAAAGCATCGGTGGAAGTATCTCCCACAGATTCTGGGTCATTTCACCAATTCTTGGCCTCAGTTCCCCCCACCGCCCGCCTCGTTCTGATTCTACTACAATGCTGATTTATCTTTCATTTTATCCGTTCCCATGAAGGGCCTGTCCCAAAACATTAACTTTTCCATTCTTTCCACAGGTGCCGATGGACCTGCTGCATTGGAGCTGGTCTGGTTGAGTTTCTAGTCAATGTTGCCCCCCAGGATAGTGGGGGACTTGACGATGGCAATTCTAGTGAATGTCAAGGGGTGGTGGTTATACTCTCTCTTGTTGGAGATAGTCATTGCTGCATGGTTTTACCAGTTGACTGATCCAATAAGTAACACGAAAAACTGTAAACAACTGCAGCCGGCCATACAGATGCGACCTCTTGTGCAGAATTTAAACTGACAGTAGGGCGAACGGGGATACACTCCAGAGGAAACAATGCAGTCAATTCAATCAATAATGGGCCCAAATATTCTGCGCTCGGAAGAAACCTTCTGCCAATTTACTAGTGGACAGTCACTTTTCTTTCCCAGTTCGAGTGCGTTTAGTAATACAGATTTTTTTTTTAATGCAGCGAGTTATGATGATCTGGAATGCACTGCCTGAGAGGGCGGTGGAAGCAGATTCAATAGCAACTTTCAAAAGGGAATTGGATAAATACTTGAAGGGGGAAAAAATTGCAGGGCAAGAGCAGGGGCGGGAGTGGGACGAATTGGATAGTATTGGCACAGGCACGATGGGCTGAATGGCCTCCTTCTGTGCTGTAAGATTCTATGAATGGCTAAGTCCCCGCTTGTTTCTGCTTTTCTGAAGCGATGATTAGGTGCACGATGACCTATATTTAATCCGTCCTCCTGATGCTGTGAGCAGTGTCCCCCGTGGACAGACTGCTCTCATCTCGCTGATGCAGAAGCTGACCACCAGATAAGCCAAAAATAGAGTAAAAAAAAAAGGACGGCTCTCCCCAACCTCTTTCCCAAAATCTCAAATAGAATGAACTATAATCTTATATATTACATAATATCACTAACACACACAACAGGCAGATCCAATCTTCCTCCTCACCCTCCGAAAAGTTCCCCAGGTCTTACCCGAATCCTCCGGCACTGGCAGCTGCCGTTCCTTCACCGAACACCTTGCCTCCTGAAGAGCCCATAGGGCCGGTAAATGCGGGTGCTCCTCCAAACGCCGGCGACCCTCCAAAGGATGGGGCGCCCCCAAAGGCCGGAGGACTGCCGAACACGGGAGCAGCACCAAAGCCACCTGAGCACAACAGAGGCAATTGAGACCTTGTGATGCAGACAACACAACACTCCTTACAAGGCTCTGAATTATCCTGTTACAACAAAACTCACGCGGGGAGGGAAGGGGGAGGCGCCGGAGAGAACGGGGGGTGCGGACCAGATGTTGCGTACACGGGAGAAAGGTGTGATTGAGAGAGTGTGCAGCTCAAGCAGCTGTTAATGATTCTTAGATCATGGGTCAAGACATTTGGAAATATGAGATAATTTTATCTGCCTTACGGAACTAATTACTTTGTTCATTTGTAGCGTTGTTTTCTTGTCAACTACAGGGTTTACGTACATTTAAATAATTGAATAGAGTTAGAAATCATTCACCATTTAAAATTATTCATTTTCAAAAGATTGACTGCAAGCAAAATGGTGGAGAGGTGTCCATTCGTCCGGTGATGCTGAGCTTGAGAGCACAGACAATGCACGAGTTGTTAACACTCGAAGGAACGGCCCACTCCCCAAAAGGTGGTGTCTGCTTCTATACAATCTCCCCCTGCTAAGGGGGCCAGGCCACTCTTGTGCTGGAGACTGCCTAATGAGACTTTGTGCTCAATAGGCAAGGGTACAATTCAATTCCCCCTCAAACAAAGAACATTCTGCCATAAAGCCCTCAATCTGGTGGTGCAGCTGAACACTCCCAAGCATGGGCGGAACCACTGGGGATGGGGCCAGGGTGTTATTTTTATAAAAACATGGACTATGTCCACCCCCCACTCCCCAAATCCTGGAGATGTCTCTGATGTCCCTCCACCATCAGGTTGGAAAGCCTGGAGGATTGCAAATGTTACACTCCTGTTCAACAAAGGGCAGGGGGATAAACCCAGCAATTACAGGCCAGTCAGCCTAACGTCAGTGGAGGGGAAACTTTTAGAGGCAATAATTCGGGACAAAATTAATGGGCACTTAGAAAAGTATGGGCTAATAAATGAAAGTCAGCACGGATTTGTTAAAGGAAAATCATGTTTGACTAACTTGATTGAGTTCTTTGATGAAGTAACGGAGAGGGTTGACGATGTGTATGTGGACTTTCAAAAGACATTTGATAAAGTACCACATAATAGACTTGTAAGCAAAATTCAAGCCCATAGGATTGAAGGGGCAGTGGCAGCATGGATACAAAATTGACCAAGGGATGGAAACAGAGAGTGGTGGTGAACGGTTGTTTTTCAGACTGGAGGGAAATATACAGTGGTGATCCCCAGAATTAGGCCCATTGCTCTTTTTGATATATATTAATGACCTGGACTTGGGTATACAGGGTATAATTTCAAAGTTTGCAGATGAGACGAAACTCAGGATTGTAGTAAATAATGTGGAGGATCGTAACAGACTTCAGGAGGACCTGGACAGACTGGTGAAATGGGCTGACACATGGCAGATGAAATTTAACACAGAGAAGTATGAAGTGATACATTTTGGTAGCAAGAATGAGGAGAGGCAATATAAACTAAATGGTACAATTTTAAAGGGATTGCAGGAACAGAGACACCTGGGGGTGCACATACACAAATCTTTGAAGGTGGCAGGACAAGTTGAGAAAGCTGTTGAAAAAGCATACACGATAGAAACCTTTATAAATCACTGGTTAGGCCTCAGCTGGAGTACTGTGTTCAATTCTGGGCACCGCACTTTAGGAAGGATGTCAAGGCCTTAGAGAGGGTGCAGAGGAGATTTACTAGAATAGTACCAGGGTTGAGGGACTTCAGATATGTGGAGACACTGGAGGAGCTGGGGTTGTTCTCCTTAGAGCAGAGAAGGTTAAGAAGAGATTTGATAGGTGTTCAAAATCGTGAAGAGTTTTGATGCAGTAAATAAGGAGAAGTTGTTTCCACTGGCAGGAGGGTCAGTAACCAGAGGACACAGATTTAAGGCGATTGGCAAAAGAACCAGAGGCAACATGAAGAAACATTTATTTTTAAAATGCAGAGCGTTACGATGATCTGGAGTGCGCTGCCTGAAGAGGGGGTGGAAGCAGATACAACAGTAACTTTCAAAAGGGAATTGGATAAATACTTGAAGGGAGAAAATTTACAGGGTTATGGGGAAACAGCAGGGGAGTGGGACCAATTGGATAGCTGTTTCAAAGAGCCGGCACAGGCACGATGGGCCGAAAGGCCTCCTTCTGTGCTGTAAGATGGTAGCAGATGCTTGGACTCCAATCCATCAGCTGGAAGGCAGGCAGTGCCCGTGCTTCATTCAGGCCACTTATGAAACTCAAAATGGAAAATGCATTCCTTAAAAAGAGGGTCGCTCCAACCCTCAAACGGGGTGAGCGAGGGCAGACTTGTCACTCCTCCACCGGTTCCCTCTTTACATTACCCACAGCAGAGCCCACCCTCCCTTTGCTGATCTTTATCGGCGATGGCACTCACCCATCCCCTGAAACATCCACTCAAATTACCTGCGGCTTTTGTGGGAGTGGAGAAGGAGCCGAATCCTTGGGACGCGACGCTCGAGCCACCACTGAACGAGCCCGCCGATTTCTGATCGCCAAAAGAGGCACTGCCAAACCCAAACGTCTTTGCACCGCTGTTCCCGAACAGGTTTGGTGCATCTGTGGAGAACAGACACCTGTCAGCAAAGCAACACACCGAGACTCACTGCTGAGCATTTAGCCCGTCAGCTAACAGCCAATAACATGTCTACTATAGGCCAAACTAAAACATTCTGCTGGCCACAGATTAATACATGGACTCTCAGTAGAAAGAACTAGTATTTTACATAGCGCTGTGCGTCCTCAAAGTGCTTCACATACAACTAATTACTTTCTGGACTGTAGTCACTGTTGATGCACAGGCAATTTAACACAGCAAGGTCCCTCAAAAGGCAAACGGAATATGACTTGTTAATTGGTGGTGTTGGCTAAGGGAGAAATGCTGGTCAGGATATCGGGCAAACTCCCTGCTCTACTTCAAACAGTGCCATGGCATCTTTCACGTGCACCCAAACATGCAGTAAGTGCCTCAGTTTCAAGTCTTATCTGAAAGACAGCGCCTCCAACAATGAGGTATTCCTTCAGTAATGCAGAGGAGTGTCAGGCTAGATTATGTGCTCCAGTCTGTGGTGAGGTTTGAACCCATAACCTTTTGACTCGGGGTGAGTGCGCTAACTGGGGCAAGCTGACTGATCAAAATGAGAAGTTTAGCAATATCGAATCACACAGCACAGGACGACATTCGGCCCATCGTGCCTGTGCTGGCTCTTTGAAAGCTATCCAATTAGTTCCACTCCCCTGCTCTTTCCCCATAGAACTCCAATTTTTTTTCCTTTTCAAATATATATCCAATTTCCTTTTGAAAGTTATTATTGAATCTGCTTCCATCACCCCTTCAGGCAGTGAATTCCAGATCAGAACAACTCGCTGCGTTAAAAAAAAAACTCTCCTCATCTTCCCCTCTGGTTCTTTTGCCAATTACCTTAATTAAATCTGTTTCCTCTGGTTACTGACCCTCCTGCCACTGGAAACAGTTTCTCCTTATTTACTCTATCAAAAACAGTCATGATTTTGAACACCTCTATCAAATCTCCCCTTAACCTTCTCTGCTCTAAGGAGAACAACCCCAGCTTCTCCAGTCTCTCCACATAACTGGAGTCCCTCATCCCTGGGACCATTCTGGTAAATCTCCTCTGCACCTGGAAAACAAAGCAACATACAGAATTCCACCTGCAGGAAGTATTGACAAAGCTTTGCCCATCATTCAAAAAGTATTCCAAGTATCCAGAGAAGAATGTAAACACTATTAATAAAAAGGCCCGGATATGGAACGAGATACGGGTGCAGCTTAACCCAACAGTAACATCCCCTGTTGGCCAACGACAGAAACCTGGGTAGATTTTTAAAAAAAAAAACATCCTTCTGTGCTGAAAGCCAAGTAGGATCTGAGAGGAGTGGGGAGGGAAAGAGAGCTGTTCATTCTTCTCAATGTCCAACTCAAGATCGTCAAGTCTGTCTCAGACACCATCCCACCATGATGGGAATTTGTGGATTTCTCAAATGTTTTACAAGAATTACATAGGATTAACATAAGAACATAAGAAATAGGAGCAGGAGTAGGCCAATCGACCCCTCGAGCCTGCTCCGCCATTCAATAAGATCATGGCTGATCTGATCCTAACCTCAAATCTAAATTCATGTCCAATTTCCTGCCCGCTCCCCGTAACCCCTAATTCCCTTTACTTCTAGGAAACTGTCTATTTCTGTTTTAAATTTATTTAATGATGTAGCTTCCACAGCTTCCTGGGGCAGCAAATTCCACAGACCTACTACCATCTGAGTGAAGAAGTTTCTCCTCATCTCAGTTTTGAAAGAGCAGCCCCTTATTCTAAGATTATGCCCCCTAGTTCTAGTTTCACCCATCCTTGGGAACATCCTCACCGCATCCACCCGATCAAGCCCCTTCACAATCTTATATGTTTCAATAAGATCGCCTCTCATTCTTCTGAACTCCAATGAGTAGAGTCCCAATCTCCTCAACCTCTCCTCAAAGGTCCGCCCCCTCATCCCCGGGATTAACTGAGTGAACTTTCTTTGTACTGCCTCGAGAGCAAGTATGTCTTTTCTTAAGTATGGACACCAAAACTGTATGCAGTATTCCAGGTGCGGTCTCATAACTGCAGCAATACCTCCCTGTTTTTATATTCTATCCCCCGAGCAATAAAAGCCAACATTCCGTTGGCCTTCTTGATCACCTGCTGCATACTAACTTTTTGATTTTCTTGCACTAGGACCCCCAGATCCCTTTGTACTGCAGTACTTTCCAGTTTCTTGCCATTAAGATAATAACTTGCTCTCTGATTTTTCCTGCCAAAGTGCATAACCTCACACTTTCCAATATTGTACTGCATCTGCCAAATCTCCACCCACTCACCCAGCCTGTCTATATCCACCTGTAGGTTTTTTATGTCCTCCTCACTCTCTACTTTCCCTCCCATCTTTGTATCATCTGCAAACTTTGATATGTTACACTCGGTCCCCTCCTCCAAATCTTTATAGATTGTAAAGAGTTGGGGACCCAGCACCGACCCCTGCGGAACACCACTGGCTACTGGTTGCCAGTCCGAGAATGAACCATTTATCCCAACTCTCTGCTTCCTGTTAGATAACCAATCCTCCACCCATGCCAGAATATTACCCCCAATCCAGTGATTCTTTATCTTGAGCAATAATCTTTTATGAGGCACCTTGTCGAATGCCTTCTGGAAGTCTAAATACACTACGTCCACTGGTTCCCCTTTATCCACCCTGTACGTTATGTCCTCAAAGAACTCATTCACCCTGATTCAGTTCCTTTCATACAATCAGTGTGATTTTTTGTATAAGTTTCCCATGAAACACAGTATCAAACAAATTTTGAAAACACATAATACACGTTTACTTTTATTTATCCAGTCACTTCCCAAAAAAAACCCTTTAATTTGTTGAGCACAACTATCTAATTTGTGATTATCCCATGTGCTTCCAAATGCTCTCTTTGGTAAACCCAATTGGCTCCTTCTCCTTGTTTTTGATTTTTACTACCTAAATCCACAGGCACATCCATCCACCCATTTATTCAGGAAGCAGATTTGAAAAAAGTAACCCTGAAAGAACAGTCTCCTAAATTCAATGACTACATTCATGGTATGGGATTAATGAAATGACTACAAAGACCCACTATAGTTGGAAGGAAGGAAGAAAAGGAAAGGAATGAACTTAACGGAAGGAAGGAAAGAAAGCCTTGCATTTATATAGCACCTTTAACAACCTCAGGATGTCCCAAACGCTTAGCAGCCAACGAAGCATTTTTAAAAAAAAGTACAATCACTGTTGTAATGTAGGAAATGCGGCAGCCAATTTGCACACAGCAAGGTCCCACAAACAGCAATGTGATAATGGCCAGATAATCTAGTGATGTCGGTTGAAGGATAAATATTGGCCAGGATACTGGGGAGAACTCCCCATCTCTTCTTTGAAATAATGCCATGGCACCTCTGACAGAGCAGCACACCCTCAGCGCTGCACTGGGAGTGTCAGTCTCGATTATGTGCTGAAGTCTCTGGTGTGGGCCTCGAACCCCACGACCTTTTGACTCAGAGGCGAGAGTGCTATCAGTGAGCCACGGCTGACAACTCAACAGTATCTGTATAGGTTCCTTCAGCTGCAGAATCAGGTAGTAAGATGGCACAGTATTTGTGAAAGTAAGCGTTTGAGGCCCAACTTTCTGCACCTCTCCAAGATGGGTCTGTTGGATCTGGAGACACTCCCTTCACTAAATTCACCTGTCCTGCTCTGTACATTGACACCAGGCACCCTTCCCATTCACTGAGTTGATAAAGGTCAAACATGTGGGATTCTCTAACTAGCTTGGCTCATTGCTTTTGAGTTAGAAATCCTGCTCCAGGTCCTTGAACACATAATCTAGACTAACACTTCAGTGCAGAGGGAGAGCTGCACTGTCTTTTGGAAGAGTTGTTAAACCAAGACCCCATTTGCCTACTCAGGTGAATGTAAAAGATCCTATGGAATTTTTCGAGGAGAGCTGAGGAGTTCCCCTGGTATCCCGGCCAATATTTATCCTTCAACCATTACTATCAAAAGGCTGATCTGTATCTTAACTCCATCGACCCGCCTTGGTTCCATATCCCTTAATATCCTTGCCTAACAAAAACCCATCAACCTCAGTTTTGAAATTTTCAATTGGCCCCCAGCCTCAGTCAACAAGGGTCAGTGTTGTTTGTAAGGGACATAGGAGGAGGCCATTCAGCCCCTCGAGCCTGTTCCATTCAATTAGATCATGGCCGATCTGTATCTTAGCTCCATTTACCCACCTTAATATCTTTGCCAATCTATCAATCTATAAAATCTAAAGAATCTATCAATCTTGAGTTTTGAAATTTTCAATTGACCCCCAGCCTCAACAGCTTTTTTGGGAGGTGGAGTTTTCCAGATTTCCACTCCCCTTTGTGAAGAAGTGCATCCTGACATCACCCCTGAATGGCCTGGCTCTAATATTAAGGTAATGCCCTCTTGTTCTGGACTCCCCCCACCAGAGGAAATAGTTTCTCTCTATCCACCCTATCAAATCCTTTAATCATCTTAAACACCTCAATTAGATCACCCCTTAATCTTCTATACTCAAGGGAATACACGCCTAGTCCATGCAACTAGGCGTGTGGATGAGGGTAACGCAGTGGATGTGGTATACATGGATTTCAGTAAGGCCTTCGATAAAGTCCCCCACAGGAGACTGGTCAAGAAGGTACGAGCCCATGGAATCCAGGGTGCCTTGGCACTTTGGATACAAAACTGGCTTAGTGGCAGAAGGCAGAGGGTGATGGTCGAAGGTTGTTTTTGTGACTTGAAGCCTGTGGCCAGTGGGGTACCACAGGGATCTGTGCTGGGTCCCTTGCTGTTTGTGGTCTACATTAATGACTTGGCTATGAATGTAAAAGGTATGATCAGTAAGTTCGCTGATGATACAAAAATTGGTAGGGTGGTAAATAGCAAGGAGGATAGCCTCAGTCTGCAGGACGATATAGATGGGTTGGTCAGATGGGCGGAACAGTGGCAAATGGAATTTAACCCGGAAAAGTGCGAGGTGATGCACTTTGGAGGGACTAACAAGGCAAGGGAATACACAATGAATGGGAGGACCCTAGGCAAGACAGAGGGTCAGAGGGATCTTGGTGTGCAAGTTCACAGATCCCTGAAGGCGGCGGAACAGGTAGATAAGGTGGTAAAGAAGGCATATGGGATACTTGCCTTTATTAGCCGAGGCATAGAATATAAGAGCAAGGAGGTTATGATGGAGCTGTATAAAACACTGGTTAGGCCACAGCTGGAGTACTGTGTGCAGTTCTGGTCGCCACACTACAGGAAGGATGTGATCGCTTTGGAGAGGGTGCAGAGGAGATTCACCAGGATGTTACCTGGGCTGGAGCGCTTCAGCTATGATGAGAGACTGGGAAGATTGGGTTTGTTTTCCTTGGAGCAGAGGAGGCTGAGGGGGGACATGATTGAGGTGTACAAAATTATGAGGGGCACAGATAGGATGGATACTAAGGAGCTTTTTCCCTTCATTGAGGGTTCTATAACAAGGGGGCATAGATTCAAGGTAAAAGGCAGGAGGTTTAGAGGGGATTTGAGAAAGAACTTTTTCACCCAGAGGGTGGTTGGAGTCTGGAACTCACTGCCTGAAAGGGTTGTGGAGGCAGGAACCCTCACAACATTCAAGAAGCATTTGGATGAGCACTTGAAATGCCATAGCATACAAGGCTACGGACCAAATGCTGGAATATGGGATTAGATTAGACAGGGCTTGATGGCCGGCGCGGACACGATGGGCCTCTATCCGTGCTGTATAACTCTATGACTCTATAACCTGTCCTCACAAGATAACCCTTTTTGTTTTGGGACGTCTTGAGGATGTGAAAGGCACTACATAAATTCACCACCTCTCTCTTTTACCTCAACGTTAAACTTCACAGGACTACACCACCATTAGTGCTCATTAGGATGCATGAAGGAAATTCTGAATCAAGGCTTTTAATTAAAGATACTTTGCCAATCACTAACATTCAACACGGATATGAAACAATCTGAACTGTGCTTACTTAAATTAGTCTATCCATCACCGAGCAGTACCTTTCTGACAAATCCAAGGTACTTCTCTGGCTGGTGCAAGATGCACGGGCTTTTTCTCACTGCTCAAGGGTTTATTGAGCGAGTTAATGTTCCACTCAAATCCAAGGGTTGTTCTCTGCACTCTGATGGATTACAATGCCTACTCAGGCAGACTGCTGTTTGACGATTGTCCCCAGGAGGACTCGGTCTTCATATTAGAAACCCTTATAAGACTTGCACATAAAATTACAGCATGCCTGATGCATTTAAGGGGAAGCTAGATAAGTACACGAGGGAGAAAGGAATAGAAGGTTATGCTAATAGGGATCGATAAAGAGGGGTGGGAGGAGGCTCGTGTGGAGCATAAACACCGGCATAAGCCTGTTGGGCCGAATGGGAACTTTTATGTCCACTTGAATAAGCAGATGGCGTCTTGGTTTAATGTCTCTTCCGAAAGACAGTGCAGCTCTCCCTCTGAACTGAAGTGTTAGCCTAGATTATGTGTTCAAGGACCTGGGGTGGGATTTCTGTTTCTGTGCTGTACAATTTTATGTAATTATTGAACCTCAGGGAGTCCATTTTCAGAGCACCTCTGCAACCCAATCAGCTGCACTCAATTAAACAACACTGATGTGAACTTTAAACTCATTAATACTAGTCTTGCATAAATGATAGTCTTTTTTTAAAAAAGACTATCAGCTAGATTTGCTTCTTTATTTTGTAACCTTTCAAGCAGGACAACAGACATTCTGGTTCTGGACTAGTTGAGTACACTGCTGCATGGCTGACCGATTGAAGAGGCAGCAGTTTGTGATACGAGAACGTCTCTCAGCACCAACAGATGAAGCTGCCCAGTATAGTGAGTGAACTATGAAACTCTTTCCATCCCGATTACACTTCAAGACAAATTCAGCTTTTCTTTCACCCTCCCATCTCACTCAAAGGAAGTTACCCAACGCCCTACCACAACGTACCCTGCGTTCTGACTATTTCTGGTTGCAAAGTGAATACAAACAATCACATCAGGTGCCCAACGAGCACGATTTTCTGACCAATACATTTAAATCTAGGAAAGAAGTGTACAGCCTGCGTCTGAATTCTGCTCCTGATAGGTAAGGCTCCCCCACTGGGAGCACCAAATCAATAATCTGGTTAAATGCATTGTACTATGGGTTCAGATGAAGGCACATTTGATCTGCTTCTTTAAGTCCTGCCAATGTAGCATCTAGGTGCTTCTTAAATGAGCCCAGTATCCTGGTCTCAATCACTCTTCCTGACAACTCGTTTCATGGTTCAACACAGAAAACAGATGCAGTTCTAACATCATTAGATTCAAGATAATTAGTCAAACCTGATTTCATCTTTAGTTCAGGAAAAGAGGCAACACTGAAAGAGGGAGCTTCAAGGAAGAAGTTGTAAACTCACCGTGAATTTAAAAACATCAGTCTGGTTCAGCACCTCCCAGCCCTGTGACCGCTACCACCAAAAAGTAGGGTTGCCAACCCTCCAGGATTGCCCTGGAGTCTCCAGAAATTAAAGATTAATCTCCAGGACACTGCTGCGAGCAAAACCCAGGAGAAAAATCACAGGGGCATTAAAAAATTGTGTTTTTAAAAAGAAATTTCTTTGAACACTTCTTTATTAGTTTTAAAAATATCAGACATGGGGAAAAAAGGCTGTTTGGCTGACAGTCAAGAATCATCCAATCGGGTAAGGAAGAGTCTGTTGGCTCTCCAATTGGCTGTGGGAAGACAGGACACCGTGAGGATGGATATGTCGGGCGACCAATGGTGGGAGTGAGCACGCAGAGCGGTTGGGGGCAGGAAGTCATTTGACGACACCTCCAGGAACATGTCCAACCAGAGTTGGCAATCCTACCAAGGAGGACAAAAGCAGCAATATTTTGGGAACACCATCACCTCCAAGTTACACGCCATCCCTGACTTGGACGTGTACCGGCATTCCTTCACCGTCACTGGGGGAATCGAAATCCTGGAATTCCCCTACCGAACACAATCATGGGAACACCATCAGCACCAGGCCTACAGCGGTTCAAGGAGAAGGCCAATCACCATCTTCACAGGTCAACCAGCGACGGGAAATAAATGTGGCTCTGCCCAGCATTTCAAGGAAATTTGTATAAAGTTGGTAGCACTCTTACCTCTGAGGACTTGAACACATAATGTAGGCAGACATTCCAGTACTCAGTGGTACCATCGTCCTATGAATGAAACGTTAAACAGAGCCCCGCCTGCCTATTCCAACGGTTCAAGTGGACATTAAAGATTCCAAGGCGCTAACATCACTCCCTCAACCAATACCACCAAACCACGTTCTAATCCACACTTGTATTATGGCAGAAAAAAAAACAATGGGACAATTTCGTGACCCAAATTAAACTGGGAAGTGATGCAGGATTAAAAGCGATGATGAATCCTAATCACTGTCCTGTCGAAATGCCAAATCAAATACAGCTGACCTACTGTAAGGTCTTGCAGTTCACAAACTGATACCATCCTGAAATGCAATCAGGATTCAGAGGGTGCTGTAGGGGTTTGTTTTATTGAATTGTTACAGCAGCTTTTCACACTGTTTCAAGTGGTTGAAAGCATGGAATCATTAACTTGTGAGGAACTAAACTAAGATTCTGACTGGGAACCAGTGAGTGCCGAACTGGGCACATCTCCAAACAAGCTGCATAATCAGAGGCGTCAATGAGTGATCCCTCGCCCGGGCATGGAAAAAACCACAGAAGAGGGGCAAGGCAGCTAGAGCGACCCCCCCACCCCTCACCCCACCATCTCCTACGGGCTGTGCCTGTCCTGGGCCTGTAAATTTCCAGGCCCAGGAGCAGACCCACGAGGAGGTCCCCCAACTTACCCGCTTTCCCCCCCACCCTCCAAACACACCTGGTGGCCAAAGATCAGGAGCGTGGGACTGAAGCGCAGCCAGAAGTCGAGGGCGTGTGGCCTTGGAGAGGGAACATGCAGTGCCCGGCGGTACTCTCGAGGCCTTCCACGTCCGGTGGGCCCCACAGTGAATAGTGTCTTATAGACACAGATAATAACAGGATGAGTTAATTCCTTTTAGATTTGTTGGGACTTTGTTGCTTTTTTTGGCATCTGTTCATTTGATTGGACTATACGTTTATTGCATTAGTGGTGCCCTCGAAAGGGATTCTTGTTAGGTTGATACTGGGACAACATTATTGGAGTGATCTCCCAATCACCCAAACACAAATGGGCCCAAGAGTGAAACAGCCACAATGTCAACACAAGAAGAACTAGATATTAAACCAACAACCAGATTCCGGGGATACTCCAGAACACGAGACAAGATTACACCAAGTTAGAAGAACGTCATTGACAAATTTCTCCCATTTTGTGTTATAAGCTCCATCAGTAAAAAGACTTGTATTTATATAGAGCCTGTCACGACCTCAGGACGTCCCAAAGCACCTTACAGCCATTGAAGTGTAGTCACTGTTGTAATGTGGGAAACGCAGCAGCTAATTTGCGCACAGCAAGGTCCCACAAACAGCAATGAGATAATGACCAAATAATCTGCTACAGTGATGTTGGTTGAGGGATAAATATTGACCAGGACAGCGAGGAGAACTCCCCTGCACTTCTTCGAAATAGTGCCCTGGGATCTTTTACGTCCACCTAAGGGGGCAGACGGGGCCTCTGTTTAATGTACATCTGAAAGACGGCACCTCCGACAGCGCAGCACTCCCTCAGTACAGCACTGGAGGATCAGCCTAGATAATGTGATCAAGTCTCTGGAGTGGGACTCGAACCCACCACCTTCTGACTCAGAGGCGAGAGTTCTACCCACGGAGCTAAGGCTGACACTTCAGTGGATGTCCCGTGGGAATCAATTTACTACCTGGGACGGGAAATCCTGGTCCAACAGTTGCCTTTCAATAACCAGACCGTCAAACTGGGTTCAGCTGCTATACATGACAGCCCAACTTCGAGAGGGGACCCCGCCTCTGCTCGTGATCTTAAGCTACCACGGTGCGAAGGATGCGGATCGAAGAATTACGCTACTTTTGTACACAGAAATCAGTCACCTTTTGTGCGCTGTTCCCTTACCCGAGTAATACACAGGCTGGGAATACCACCTAACTCCCAGAAACCATCAATGCCCCCAAAATAAAACTCAGTTTGAACTCACTTGCAGCGTTAGCCGATCCAAAGCTTATCTGTCCAAATGGATTCTTATTGGCTGCATCCTGGCTTGGTTTTCCTCCCAGCCCGCTGAAGAAACCACTCCCACTGCCACCAGAGCCAAAAACCGCACCCGTGGAAGGGGGCTGCAGAGACAAGGTACAACAAGTCAGCAATGCCCCAACATTCATCTTGACAACTACTGTAGTATTTCTAACAACTTGCATTTATATCGAGCCTTTACATAGAATTTACAGTACAGAAACAGGCCGTTCAGCTCAACTGCTTTATGTCGGCATTTATGCTCCACACGAGCCTCCTCCCATCCCTCTTCATCTCACCCTATCAGCATATCCTTCTATTCCTTTCTCCCTCGTGTTTATCTACTTCCCCTTAAATGCATCACCTTTAACATAGTAAAACATCCTAAGGCGCTTCACAGGAGCGTTATCAGACAAAATTGGATACCAAGCCATATAAGGAGATACGGGGTGACCAAAAGCTTGTTCAAAGAGGTAGATTTTAAGGAGCGTCTTATGGGGGCGGGGGGAGGAGAGAGGTCGAGCGGTGAAGAGGTTTAGCGAGGGAATTCCAGAGCTTAAAGCCTAGGCAGCTGAAGGCACGGCCGCCAATGCAGAGTGAAGGAAATCGGGGAGGCGCAAGAGGCCAGAACTGGAGGAGCGCAGAGAACTGGGAGGGTTGTGGGGCTGGAGGAGGTTAGAGATAGGGAGGGATCGAGGCCATGGAGGGATTTGAACACGAGGATGAGAATTTTAAAAATCGAGGGGTTGCCGGATCGGGAGCCAATGCAGGCGTCAGCGAGCACAAGGGGTGATGGGTGAACGGGACTTGGTACGAGTTAGGATAGGGGCAGCAGAATTTTGGATGCGCTCAAGTGTATGGAGGACCGTGAAGAGACCGCCATCAAATACTCTTACTTCTTTGGAATAACCCTGCCCGTACTGTCAGGATAACCAGCACAGAGAGAGAAATAGCACATCTGTAAATGTGGCATAAAATAGGCTTCACGCGTGTTTGGAACCAAACATAAATCCAAACAAATTATTTGTGCTGATTATGTGCCGTGCTGCTTTAAGGCGCAGTTTCAAACGTGCTCCAGTCAACAAGAGTCGGAGTTGTGTGTAAGGGACTTCGGAGGAGTTTATTCAGCCCCTGGAGCCTGGTCCATCATTCAATTAAATCATGGGTGATCTGTATCTTAACTCCATTTACCCGCCTTAATACCTTCGCCTAACAAAAATCTATCAATCTCAGTTTTTAAATTTTCAATTGACCCCCAGCCTCAACAGCTTTTTGGGGGAGAGAGTTCCAGATTTCCACTCCCCTTTGTGTGAAGAAATGCTTCCTGATATCACCCCTGAACGGCCTGCCTCTAATTTTAAGGTTATGTCCCCTTGTTCTGGACTCTCCCATCAGGGTCGATAGAGAGAAACTACTTCCTCTATCAAATCCTTTAATCATCTTAAACATCTCAATTAAATCACCCCTTAATCTTCCATACTCAAGGGAATACAAGCATAAAACTGCTGCTGCCAAATCCCCAGTGATTTTCCTGATTGTTGTATTTCCTCACATTGAGCTGAGTGTGTTGAGGGGCAGAGCAAGAGTGTAAAGTTTTCAAACTGTTCTCGTTCCCTGCAACCTGTCCTCATAGTTTAACCCTTTTAGCCCCGGTATCATTCTGGTGAATCTGCGCTGCACCCCCTCCAAGGCCAATATATCCTTCCTGAGGTGTGGTGCCCAGAACTGAACACAGTACTCGAAATGGGGTCCAACCACAGCTTTGCATAACTAACAACTTCCACCCCTTTGTATTCCAGCCCCCTTGAGATAAAGGCCAACATTCCATTTGCCTTTTAAATTATTTTTTGTATCTGTTCACCAGCTTTTCGTGATTTCTGTACTTGGACCCCTAAATCTCTCCGCTCCTCCACAGTTCCTGGCTTCTCACCATTTGGAAAATACTCTGATCTAACTTTCGTAGGTCCGAAGTGGATGACCTCACACTTTCTCACATCAAACTCCATCTGCCACAGTTTTGCCCACTCACTTAATCGATCAATGTCCCTTTGCAACTTTCTGCTCCCGTCTACACCATTTACTGTGGCTCCTAACTTAGTGTCATCAGCAAACTTGGACACACAGGCTCTCTATTCCTTTACCAAAGTCATCTTATAAATATAGTCAAAAGCTGAGGCCCCCAGTACAGGTCTCTGGGGGGCACCACTTGTCACATCCCGGACAATGGGCAACAGGAACTAGCCCGAGTATGTGTATAGGGGCAGGTAACGAGAACAGTTGAAAACATTTGACTCCTGCTCCACCACTCAACACTCTCAAGCTCAATGTGAGGAAATACAATCAGGAAAATCACTGGGGATTTGGCAGCAGCAGTTTTATGTTTATCAGCTGCGTTCACCTGAGGGACCAGAGTATTATTTCAATTCAAACAGATGGGATGAAGGTCATAACATAAAAACAGAAGATGCTGGAAAAACACTCAGGTCAGGCAGCATCCGCGGGGAGACATGGAGTTAACGTTTCAGGTCGATGACCTTTCATCAGAACTGGAACACGTTAGAGATTAACAGTTTGTAAGCAAATGGAGAAGCAGGGGAAAAAAAAAGGGGGGGGGGGGGGGGGAAAAGAGGGGAAAAACGAAAGGGAAGGGGATCTGTGATCGGGTGGAGGACAGGAGTGATTAAATGTCAAAAGGGATGATGGTGCAAGGAAAAAGGGGGTGGGGTAATGGGACAAGTGTAGAAACAAAAGATGGGTTCAGAGAAGGTATAAATGGTTCCAGCAGAGGAGGAAGGAAGCCTGGAAAATCTGGCAAAGAGGAGAAGGCGCCAGTGGCCCGGGAACAGTAGCGAAAGGTAGGGAGACCCCGGGGTGTGGACCCCAGGGTAGACCACCCCACTGACCGTCCCTCTCATAATGAAACCAGGGGACGCAGTATACTTTCCAACACTGTTCTTTTACCTTAAGCTTCCATGTTACAAACTGCCTCAACATATGGGATGATGGACATTTCTCCCCAATGCGCAATGCAGTGTATTAAACTGCTGGAAGGGCAAAGAGAGATCAGTGACCTCAAACTGAAACGAGAGGTTTCAGCCACGATTTAAAATTATGGTGGGGTTCGATTGACCAAGAGGGAATGTTTCTACATGTGGGAAAATCCAAAACTAGGGGGCAATAAATCCAAGATAGTCACTAATAAATCCAATCAGGAATCTAGGAGAAACTTCTTTACTCAGAGTGATTAGAATGTGGAACATGGGGGTGAGGGGGCGGACATATGAGGAGAGGTTGAGGAGATTGGGACTCTACTCATTGGAGTTCAGAAGAATGAGAGGCGATCTTATTGAAACATATAAGATTGTGAAGGGGCTCGATCAGGTAGATGCGGTGAGGATGTTCCCAAGGATGGGTGAAACTAGAACTAGGGGGCATAATCTTAGAATAAGGGGCTGCTCTTTCAAAACTGAGATGAGGAGAAACTTCTTCACTCAGAGGGTAGTTGGTCTGTGGAATTTGCTGCCCCAGGAAGCTGTGGAAGCTACATCATTAAATAAAATAAAACAGAAATAGACAGTTTCCTAGAAGTAAAGGGAATTAGGGGTTACGGGGAGCGGGCAGGAAATTGGACATGAATTTAGATTTGAGGTTAGGATCAGATCAGCCATGATCTTATTGAATGGCGGAGCAGGCTCGAGGGGCCGATTGGCCTACTCCTGCTCCTATTTCTTATGCTCTTAACTCGCTACCACGTGTTTGAGGTGAATAGCATAGATGCATTTAAGGGGAAGCTGGATAAGTACGTGAGGGAGAAAGGAATAGAAGGATATGTTGATAGGGTGAGATGAAGTAGGGTGGGAAGAGGCTCGTGTGGAGCATAAACACTGGCATGCACCTGTTGGGCCGAATGGCCTGTTTCTGTGCTGTAAAATTCCATGTAATTCTATGATTGGTACCGGGGATGAGTGGATTCAGTTATGTGGAAAGACTAGAGAAGCTGGGATTGTTCTCCTTAGAGCAGAGGTTAAGGAAAGAAGTGCTCAAAATCATGAAGGGTTTTGATAGAGTAGATGGGAAGGAACTCTTTCCACTGGCAGGAGGGTCGGAAACCAGAGGACACAGATTTAGGATAATTGGTGAAAGAAACAGGGGGACACGAGGAGAATTTTTTTTGCGCAGCGAGTTGTGATGATCTGGAATGCGCTGCCTGAAAAGGTGGTGGAAGCAGATTCAATAGAAACTTTCAAAAGGGAATTGGATAAATACCTGAAAAGGAAAAATTTGCAGGGCATGGGGAAAGAGCAGGGGTAGTGGAACTAATTGAATAGCTCTTTCAAAGAGCCGGCACAGAACGATGGGCTGAATGGGGGCTGCTACAATCTGGCTGTAATCGTGACGACAAAATGAATTAGCCATTCTCTTGACAACAGCTTGATAATCGCTGTCATGTCACGTTATTTCTCACTCAGCTAGTGTGCAATTCTATTTGGGAAGAGGTGACACACTGGCTCCAATTTGAATGGGATCGAATATGGCAGGTTTTTATTTCACTTAATGAACGTTTACTGGCTCTTACCTGACCAAACACGCTGCCTGTGGTGGCGGACTGACCAAACACAGGACCCGATGAAGAACCACCAAAACCTGTGAAGGGATAAAAAGGAACAGCATTTGCAACGTGCACTCCCAACTCACCTGTCGACAAAGGCAGCGCCCTGCATCAAACATCGCACAAACTAGATCACTAATTTGACCGTTAATGGACGAAGCGCCACCATCTTTTATCCACACAAAGCTCACTCGGTATTAGAATTCTGGAGAACGAGATCGTTTACCGTATCACTCCCTTTCAAATGGGGAATTGGATATATGGAACCATAGAATCTTACAGCACAGAATGAGGCCATTCGGCCCATCGGGCCTGTGCCAGCTCTAGAATGAAGTGGGCCAAGACGCCCTGGAGGACAGGGTCTCAAACCACTTCAGTTTAATGCCATGTGGAGTGTCACTGAAGTGTGGCGTCAAGCCAGGTTTAAGAAGGTATTCGGTGGGATGCTTGGATCCTCTGGACACTTGATAATACAGAAAGTGTGGACAGTGCCCCATGTAAACATTTAACATAAAATGTTTGGGAGGGTGGGAGCGGGATCACAACCACATATTCAGAACTCTTTCTTGAGCAGAAGAATGGGGAGTTCCAGGCAGGCAGTGTAGACAAGATATTGCCTGGCTGGAACGCACACTGAGGGAAATAGGCAGCGTTAATGCAGCTTAAAAAGACAGACTTGCATTTATATAGCGTTTTTCACAAATTCAAGATGTCCCAAAGTGCTTCACAGCCAATGAAATACTTTTGAAGTGTAGTCACTGTTGTAATGTAGGAAACGCGGCAGTCAATTTGTGCACAGCAAGCTCCCACAAACAGCAATGTGATAATGACCAGATAATCTGTTTTAGTAATGTTAGTTGAGGGATAAATATAGGTCAGGATAACAGGGAGAACTCCCTTGCTCTTCTTCGTAACAGAGGACAGACGGGGCCTTGGTTTAACGTCTCATCCGAAAGACAGCACCTCCGACAGTGCGGCACTCCCTCAGTGCTGGCACTGGGAGCGTCAGCCTAGACTTTATGCTCAAGTCTCTGGAGTGGGACTTGAACCCACGACCTTCTGATTCAGAGGCGAGAGTGCTACCACTGAGCCACTGCCGACACTACACATAAGCAAAGATGCACAGTCAATGTGTTCTATAATTCATTCTTCTGGCTCATTTTAAAACAATGAACCTTCGGATTTTTTTTTTTAAAAAGAAAGTTTTTCACCCAAACTGGCTCCTGACAAACTAAGAAAAAAGCATCAGCACTCACGGGGTTATAATGACACAGAAACAGGCCATTCATCCCAAATGCTCACCCTGTTCCAGTATCCCTTCATTCCCTTTCCATCAACCATCTGTCTCACCTATTCTTAAATGCTGACATGGTCACTATTTCAATCTCAAACTCTGGTAGTGCATTCCACAGTCTCACAACCCTCTGTGCACATCTCCTGCTCGCTGTCCTAAATCTCTTATAGTTAATCTTGTTCTAGACTCCTCACTGGAAACACTACTTCTATCTATTCTGTTCCAACCTGTCATAATTTTAAACACCTCTATCAAATCACCCCTTCATCTCCTCTGTTCGAACAACGGCAGCCCAATGTATCAAGCCTTTCTTCATTATTTGTATTTCCTCATCGAGGATACCTGTTAGAAATCGGATTGAGAATCGATGGTTAACATACAATATTTAGAGCCAACCAGCAAACGGCCGCTCTCCTTCGACAGAAAGCAAGACATCCCTCAAAAATAGACCTCCTAAAGGAATAAGGCAAAAGCAAAACACTGCAGATGCTGGAAATCTGAAATAAAAACAGTAAATGCTGGAAAACACTCAGCCGATCAGGCAGCATCTGTGGAGAGAGAAACAGAGTTAACGATTAAGGTCGATGACCTTTTATCAGAAACATTAACACTGTTTCTCTCAAAGGAGTACTACAGGTCCATTCTCGTATAGAAGGGCCATGTTATAATCAATCGGGTCTTCAAAAAACACAGCCCATAACTGAAAATAATGACCTACTATTGGCAGGGTTGAACACATTCTTTGAATGTAGTTCACTTCTATATAAAAAAAAAGGTTTATTTGTGGAGGATGAACTGGGGAGGAAGAATTTAATTCAAAAAAATTTTTGGGCCGACCAATACCATGGTTAGGTTCACAGCAAGGCATTATTTGGAAAGCATTCCTTTTAAACTCTTAAATTCATCAAATCTTACAGCGCAGGAGGCCATTCGGCCCATCATGCCTGTGCTGGCTCGTTTGAAAGAGCTATCCAATTAGTCCCGCTCCCCCCTGCTTTCTTCCCCCATAGCCCTGCAATTTTCTCCCCTTCAACTATTTATCCAATTCCCTTTTCAAAGTTACCCTTTCAGGCAGCGCAATCCAGATCACAATAACTCGCTGCGTAAAAAAAAATTTCTCATCTCACCTCTCGCTCTTTTGCCTATGACCAGAGTCCCAAGTTTCACACCTTCAGTGGGAGAACAAACTGGGGTAAACAAAGTAGGGGACGGATGGATGCGCACGCACGTGGCGGATGTGGAAATAATTTGATATGCGCTTGAAGAGGGAGTGATTTAAAAAAAAAAGAAAAAAACTTGCAGATTCAATGGCCGAACCATTCCTGCCAAAATGAGAACGACCTACCTGGTAGGGTCCTCATTCTCCGAAGGGCACACGCCCTCCACACCTTGTTGGAGTACAGCCCAGCTTGACACATTCTGGGGAAACCACGTGCACAGGAACAGGTCATCATGATGCCTCAGACGGGGCTTGCTGCAGGTCGCTCCTGTGCCCATGTCACAAAGCCCCAGGGCCTGGACCATTGTGCCAGTTCATTTGACCTGAAGTTAAACTAAAACAAATCACTTCAAGACTAACCCTCCCCCGCAACCCCTCTCCCTTCGGGGAAGGAATGGGCGGGATCACAGGTTATCTGCTCAAGGCGTGACATTTTCATGTGCCTGATCAGCTTGAGGATCTGGTCAAACCAATCAAGGTAGGCTACAATCTTACAAGGTGTGGAAAGCAAGGGAGAGAGAATTAACATTTCCTTCTAGTTTTAGAAGGCAGGAAAATTGACTTTTGTGTACCAAAACAAAGGAATAAGCGGTCAAACTGGTATAGAAGGCGTAGCCCGACAGGCACCTCACTGCCCTGGTCACGCACCAATGGAACATCTCAAACAATGGCAACCAGCAAGTTCCAATTCTAGTGTTTCAAAGTTAAGATCAAAAAACGCTTCCCTCACCACTCTGCACCCGTACCAATTTGTAATGTTCCACTACTCTTTTGAAGAGGCCCAAATCAAGTTGTAGAAAGGTCCTTCAAATCAACCTGCGTTTCAGGATCCAAAATCTCCATTTATACTTTAAGCCCCCAGACACTACGTTCAGTTTGGGTCAGGATAATCCGGAGTAAATGTGGTCCCTCAGGTTGCCGAGTCCTGGTTCAGATATGCTCCTGAGGTAGGGGCTGCCAACGCTCCAGGATTGTCCTGGACTCTCCAGGAATCAAAGATTAATCTCTGGACACCAATGCGAGGAACACCAATGAAGAAAAATCATAGGGGCATTAAAAAATGGTGTTTTTATTTTAATTTTCCTTTGAACACCTTTATTTATTAGTTATAGAAATATCAGACATGGAGGGGGGGGGAAAAAGGCTGTTTGACTGACAGTCAAGAATCATCCAATTGCGTAAAGAGCCCATTCGTTTTCCGATTGGCTGTGGGAAGGCAGTGCGCTGCATGTACGGGCGTGTCGGGCGACCAATGGCGGGAGTGTGGGGGTGAGGCGTCTGGAGGCAGGAGGTCACGTGATGACATCTCCAGGAGTATGTCCAACCAGAGTTGGCAACCCTATCCCGGGGGCACTGAGTTACCTGAATTCACCTCCCAAGTTATCTTACTCGTAGAAAAGCCTTAGGGGCAGCCGTTTATACTAATTACAGTGAAACCTGTAAATTACGGACACCTCAGGGACTGGCATCAGCTGTCCCTTTTTTTTTTGAAGGTGGCCTTATTTTCAAAATGGTCATTGTATGTACTGTTAAATCTTTCAGTGGAATGGAGTTCTGTTCCCAGCATGCACAGTGGCAGAGAAACCGCTCAATCCCCGGGACAGAGCCGCGCGCGCAACCGTTTAACCCCCGGGACAGAGCCGCGCGCGCAACCGTTTAACCCCCGGGACAGAGCCGCGCGCGCAACCGTTTAACCCCCGGGACAGAGCCGCGCGCGCAACCGTTTAACCCCCGGGACAGAGCCGCGCGCGCAACCGTTTAACCCCCGGGACAGAGCCGCGCGCGCAACCGTTTAACCCCCGGGACAGAGCCGCGCGCGCAACCGCTCAACCCCCGGGACAGAGCCGCGCGCGCAACCGCTCAACCCCCGGGACAGAGCCGCGCGCGCAACCGCTCAACCCCCGGGACAGAGCCGCGCGCGCAACCGCTCAACCCCCGGGACAGAGCCGCGCGCGCAACCGCTCAACCCCCGGGACAGAGCCGCGCGCGCAACCGCTCAACCCCCGGGACAGAGCCGCGCGCGCAACCGCTCAACCCCCGGGACAGAGCCGCGCGCGCAACCGCTCAACCCCCGGGACAGAGCCGCGCGCGCAACCGCTCAACCCCCGGGACAGAGCCGCGCGCGCAACCGCTCAACCCCCGGGACAGAGCCGCGCGCGCAACCGCTCAACCCCCGGGACAGAGCCGCGCGCGCAACCGCTCAACCCCCGGGACAGAGCCGCGCGCGCAACCGCTCAACCCCCGGGACAGAGCCGCGCGCGCAACCGCTCAACCCCCGGGACAGAGCCGCGCGCACAACCGTTTAACCCCCGGGACAGAGCCCTGCAATCACTCAATCCCTGGGACCGAGCCCTGCAATCGCTCAATCCCTGGGACAGAGCCGTGCAATCACTCAATCCCTGGGACAGAGCCCTGCAATCACTCAATCCCTGGGACAGAGCCCTGCAATCACTCAATCCCTGGGACCGAGCCCTGCAATCGCTCAATCCCTGGGACAGAGCCGTGCAATCACTCAATCCCTGGGACCGAGCCCTGCAATCACTCAATCCCTGGGACCGAGCCCTGCAATCGCTCAATCCCTGGGACAGAGCCGTGCAATCACTCAATCCCTGGGACCGAGCCCTGCAATCACTCAATCCCTGGGACAGAGCCCTGCAATCGTTCAATCCCTGGGACAGAGCCGTGCAATCACTCAATCCCTGGGACAGAGCCGTGCAATCGTTCAATCCCTGGGACCGAGCCCTGCAATCACTCAATCCCTGGGACAGAGCCCTGCAATCGTTCAATCCCTGGGACAGAGCCCTGCAATCACTCAATCCCTGGGACCGAGCCCTGCAATCACTCAATCCCTGGGACCGAGCCCTGCAATCACTCAATCCCTGGGACCGAGCCGTGCAATCGCTCAATCCCTGGGACAGAGCCGTGCAATCACTCAATCCCTGGGACCGAGCCCTGCAATCACTCAATCCCTGGGACCGAGCCGTGCAATCGCTCAATCCCTGGGACAGAGCCGTGCAATCACTCAATCCCTGGGACCGAGCCCTGCAATCACTCAATCCCTGGGACAGAGCCCTGCAATCACTCAATCCCTGGGACAGAGCCCTGCAATCACTCAATCCCTGGGACAGAGCGATTTCTCTGCCGCTGTGCATGCTGGGTAAAGAGTTCCCCATTCCACAAAAGCCGATGCCACCTCGCACTGACCGGCATACACTGACCTTACGAGAGTTTGGGGGCAGAAAGGAAGCAAGCTGCGAGGGGGAGCGCCCGTGATCCCTAAGTTCCAGATACAGCAGCTTCGCAACATCCCATGTTCTAAGTTGTAAAAGGGCTCGGTGCATCGAAGGCTGTCCACAGTTGGTAATTTGCGAGTGCCTGTGGTTTCAGAGTGCCTCTTGTATATTTTACCATCTAAGTTATTTGGGTCTCTCAAGAAGTGTCCGTTTTTTTGAGAGTGTCCGTTCATACTGGTTTCACTGTACAGTACATTTGATGAAAACCTCCTACTTCATTACCCAACTCTGAAGGTAAAAGGTGGGAGGGTAAGTAACTATGAATCAGTTGTAACAGATGCAGGGTACAAGACCGAATAATGTGATCTCTATCCTATTAAGGGCAGCAGTTAACACCAGGGGGCCATGGTGAAAAGATGTGATATTGCGCCCAAGGTTTGTAGTAATGTTTAATCTAACCAATTCTACATCAAGTTTGCATCTGCCACTTACTGGGGGATAACTTAGAGCTCAGTCTATGGAGTTGAGGTACAAATCAGCCATGATCTAATAGAATGGCAGAACAGACTCGAGGGGCTGAATGGCCTACTCTTGTTCCTGTGTCCGCCAACTACATAACTCCCATCCTGCCTGGGGATTTGGTTGTTCTATAGTCCATGCTCTAAATTAGTGGGCTCCTCGGTTTGTCCTTCTATGTTTCGAGCTTTGCCTGTGTGTGGGATGCTATATCTACTGTCTTTTTATGGACCACGACTCAGATTTTCCTGAAAACAATTGAAGTCGAATGTGGTGGGCCGCAGCTCACAACACTTCAATCCCTGGAGAGAATCTAATAACTGATGAAGTGATCACTCGTGATGGTTTACTGAAAATGTGTGTTTTTACATTTACCGAGTTGCAAACTATGGAAATACACACAGGCACCTGATGAAAGAGAAACGCCTCATCAAGTGCAGTGAAAATTCAATACAGAATTACTAATGTTGATGATAAATCTCAAGCAATGGCTTCTCTTGACTCCCCTGCACTGTCACCTCCTGGATCTCTCGAGGATCTATCCTTGTCCCCCTCCATTTCCTCATCTACGTGGTGATATCATCTGCAGCCACGGGGGCAGATTCCACATGTATGCTGATGACATCCAACTCTACCTCTCCGTCACTTCTCTCAATCCCACAACCAGCTCTGCCATCAGACTGCCTGTTCGGCATGAAGTCTTAGACAAGTCACAACTTCCTTCAGCTGAGGCGCCTGCCTCAGACCCTGTACCGTCAATACAGTTTCCATCTCCCTCCTTGAGGCTGAACAAGACCATGCAAAACTCTGGTGCCCCGTTTAATGCACTGCACTTCCTCGCCATCGCTGCTTATTTCCATCACTGCAATACTGCCCGCCTTCATCCCTCTGTGCCGAGCTGATCATCCATACTTGTGTCATCTCCAGACTATTATTCCAATGCTCTCTTTTGTGTGTCCATGCTCTATAATATATGTCCAACTTGTTAAAAAACGTAGCTGCCTGTATGCTGTCCCACACTAAGCTCCAATCACCCATATCCCCTGTCCTCTTGGGCCGACATTGGCTCCCTGTACCCGAACACATTAAATTTAAAATCCTCGTTTCCCAAATCCCTCCATGGCCTCTCTCCACCCTTCAGGCTCACTTTCCCTCAATTGCTCTCTTGGTCTTCCAGCTCTGGCCTCCCGGACATCCTCCCTCCTGCATCACCGCACCATTGGTGGGGCAGCTTTCAGTCACGCTCCCTCAGCCCTTTCACCTCTCAACTCTCCCCTTTAAAATCCTTCTCAAACCCATCTTGTGGAAGCCATCAAGCGCCCTCTCTCACTCTCTCCTGGCTCGACATTTCCACTCCTCTCACCAATAGGCCATAAGATGCCTCTGGCCATTTCATACATTAAGGGCACTGTAGATTTAAGCCATTCCTAACAAAGTGAGGGACATCAGTATTGGAAAATTAGACTTTTTCTCTGGGCACAGTGCCCGTGTCGAACATTCCCAGCTTGGGTACAGCACGACCAGATGGTACATATGAAATTACTTCAGAATCAGTCGTAAAAATCACCTCCTCTTGAAACCACACCAGCTATCAATGTGGTCTGAGCGAGAATGCCGATTTGTGTGTGGTTTTACACTGTGTGGGTCTACACCCAATAGGATACTTGCTCCAGACGCACAAACTCTTCGCACCAAAAAAAAACAGGATCCACAGTTCATAAATATCGGAAAGTAAACCCATATTTAAATATACTGTACCAACATTACAGGGATAAAACACACACACTTCAGTCAGTGCACTGCAATGTTGGGTGTTAGTTTATACGATGCTCTTCATTCATCACCTCAAATTACTCCCAGCACAACCGCTAGCAGTGATAGGCCTGTAATCCATAACTCCACCCTCGCTGACCTACATTGGCTCCCAGTCTGGCAACGCCTCAATTTTAAAATTCTCATCCTTGTTTTCACTCCCTGTGGTCTCGCCCCTCCCTATCTCTGTAACCTTCTCCAGACCTTTAGCCCTCCGAGATCTCTGCGCTCCTCCAATTCTGGCCACTTGCGCATCCCCGATTTCCGTCGCTCCACCATTGGCGGCCGTGCCATTAACTGCCTAGGCCCTAAGCTCTGGAATTCCCTCCCTAATCTTCTCCACCTCGCTCCTCCTTTCAGTCTTAAAATTCTAACAGGACTAGTCAGACCAGACGCAGGGAGGATGTTCCCGATGGCTGGGGAGTCCAGAACCAGGGGTCACAGTCTCAGGATACGGGGTACGCCATTTAGAACCGAGATGAGGAGAAATTTCTTCACTCAGAGTGTGGTGAACCTGTGGAATTCTCTACCACAGAAGGCAGTGGAGGCCAAGTCATTAGATGTATTCAAGAAGGAGACAGATATATTTCTTAATGCTAAAGGGATCAAGGGATATGGGAAAAAGCAAGAACAGGGTACTGAGTTAGACGATCAGCCATGATCATTTTGTAAGGAGTCGTACAACACCAGGTTATAGTCCAACAGCTTTATTTGAAACTGACCTGACTCACCTGACTAAGGAGAAAAGCTCCGAAAGCTTGTGATTTCAAATAAAGCTGTTGGACTATAACCTGGTGTTATACGACTCCTTACATTTGTCCACCCCAGTCCATCATGGTCATCTCCACATCATGGTCATTTTGAATGGTGGAGCAGGCCCGAAGGGCCGAATGGCCTACTCTTGCTCCTATTTTCTATGTTTAAGACACTCCTTAAAACCTACTGCTTTGAACAAGCTTTTGGTCACCTGTCCTAATGTCTCCAATGTGGCTCGGTTTCAAATTTTGTTTGATTACGTTCCTGTGAAGCACCTTACTATGTTAAAGGCACTTTATAAATCCAAGTGGCTGTATTGTTCTTCTACAGCTCAGAATGCTACTTTTAGACAACCCAATTTTGGAACGGTAAAACCCTATAATTGCATTGCTGGATATCTCTCAACAGTTCAAGTGAACAGGGCGGAAACATTTCCAAATACCCAACATCTCCATTTACTGAAATGCCAGTAACAGCGTTGGAAACAAGCCTGCTACAGACACTCAACTGATCGAGGCTTCACATTTCTTTTTAAAATCTCTCCCTCCCAGAAAAAAAAATGCACAAACAAGCAAGAGAAGTAAAATGATCTGAAGGAAGGAACTCACTGAAATCAAGAATTCAATAGTGAAACAAAAAATAGAGGAACATAAACCTATAAAATAGGTGGGTAAAACGTGGAACAAATCAGCAAACTAGATTTAATAATCTACCCGTTGAAAACTATAGACATTTGATTCACTTTGTTTAATAATTCAATTCATTAGAAAACTACACTTCACATTCCACAGGCAACTGCAGAAATCAGCAACTATGTTGTCTTGAAGTGCTGGAGGACCAAATGAAACCCAGAATCAAACAGCACCGTGAACGACAGCACGTGATTGATGATGCAGGAAAGAGAACCCAACTGTGCAAAAGCAGCAGGTGGGTGTAAATGCTACGGCATGTCCATGTTATCTGGTGCTCGAACAACAAGATCCCACAGCAACAAGCGAAAACTGTAAGTCATAAGACAGACCAACGTGCACAAAGTATTAAACACTTAACCTCCGCTCCAAAAACCACACCAAATTATTTACACCATCCGAACCAGTCACAAGAATCACAGAGACGAACCAACAGACCTCGATAACGAGCCGAGAGATGGGGCATTCGGCAGAGGAATAAAAGTGAACATGCAAGGAGCTTTTTTTTCCCCTTGAACCTTGCTATTTGAAAAGCGAGAGTACAATGGCAGGGGGACGGGGGATTAAGACATGATGCAGAAATCAAAACGTGTCCCTTTTAATACCCCGTGCATGACTGGTCAGGTGAATTTGATACGCAGATTCCCAGTGGCTTATGAAGTGGCTCCATTTATATAGAATCATAGAATCTGACAGCATAGGAGGCTGCCATTCGGCCCATCGTGCCTGTGCCGGCTCTTGGAAAGAGCTTTCCAATTAGTCGCACTCCCCCTGCTCTTTCCCCATGGCCCTGCAAATTTTCCCCTTTCAAGTATTTATCCAATTCCCTTTTGAAAGTTATTATTGAATCTGCTTCCACCGCCCTTTCAAGCAGCCCATTCCAGATCAGAACAACTCGCTGCGTAAACATTTTTCCCTCATGTTGCTTCTGGTTCTTTTGGCAATTACCTTAAATCTGTGTCCTCTGGTTACCGACCCTTCTGCCAGCGGAAACAGTTTCTCCTTATTTACTCTATCAAAACCCTTAATGATTCTCTACACCTCTATCAGATCTCCCCTTAACCTTCTCGACATTAGGGATAGTTTCAAGATGTGGCAGAGAAATGGTGCTGCCGCCCTGCAGCGTTCTCCCCACAAAACTCAGCTGCGACAAAGGGAACCAACTGGAGAAACTACAATTAAGGCGGGATTTAAAAAAGTGCACGGAAACACAAATGACTTTTGACATGCAACTTGAAAGGCTAGGAGGAAAAGTACTGCAAAAAAAAAGCAATGACAACATAGAACCATAGTCGTTTACAGAACAGGAGGGCATCCTGCCCATCGTGTCTGTGCTGGCTCTTTACTAGGGCAATCAAAATCAATGCCTCTGCCCCACTCTCCCCACAGCCTCTGCTCCAAATATTTATCCAATTTTTCCTTAGACGGTACAATGCTCTGTCAACTACATGTTGAAAAGTCCACGTGTATCTTTTTCTGGCAAATACCTGAACTGATCTGGGTCTCAGCCCCATAGTACAGGGTTATTCAGAGTGTGGAAACTCATGGACTGAACTGAGCTTGCATTCAAATCCAACATTCCCCATCTGCAAGTATCATCTCAGCAAGTCTCATCCTTTCTTTTTTTAAATAACAGAGTGACATTTGCAATTTTCCAATTCAAAAGGTAGAATTCCTGAATTTAGAGCGCTTTGGAAAATTATGACCAATGCATCTGCAATTTCCTCACACCTATTTCTTTTAATGGTGGAAATCATCTGGTTCTGGAGACTTGTCCCTCAAATCACATTCTTTTCTCCATTACTATTGCTCTTCCACATTAAATCTAAGTTCCTCCCCTTGACTTATTGTTAGGTTCTATTGTACCACTGTTACTTTGCTCTCTTCCTCCACAATGAAAACGGATACAAAGTCCTCATTTAACAAGTCTGCCATTTCCTGATTGTTCTTTCAGCCTTAAAGTTTCAGCGACCAGAGGCCATTTCCTTCATGATTCAATGTCCATCTGTGGCTCAATCAACAGTGGCTACGCCTAGCAGAGTAGGATTACTGGGTTTAATTTGGCTGTAGTGTTATTCTCCTTGCTCAGTCATGCGATAATGTACTGAACTGCAGCGAAATAATAATTTGTTCCAGTAATGCATCATTAAAAAATGAACACCTAACACGACTATCTTGACCGATAGTGTCAAATGTACGGAGAATATTGTAGCACTGGGAATGTGCTGCCATTGCTCTTTCACTCATGAGAGAAACCTTCATAATGAAGCTGTGCTGCAGCTTATGAGCGAAATGCCCAAAGGTCCATCCCCTATAACGTGCAATTTATCCAGGAGCATTTTGTTCTCTGTCCTTCAGGTTGTTTTTAGGCTGCATCTAGCAAAACAATCTTTCTGCAGCATTGCACTCAAATCCTAATTTGGCTTTGTTAATTAACCAACACTGCCATAAATGGATTAACTGCCAATCTCCTCTCAGCTGTTTGTGGGACCCTGCTGTGGGCAAATTGGCTGCGGTTTTTGCCTACAAGACTACACTCGCAAAGGTAACTCAATGGCTCTGAAGCACCTTGGGGACATCCTAAGGAGATGAAAGGCACCATATAAATGCAAGCTCTTTCTTTCAGCAGGCCTTACAGGACAAAGTTGGCAATGAGGTTAGTGTTAAGAGAAAAGCCTTACCTGAAGGCTGACCGAAGCCAAATCCAGATGAGGAGGTTGTCGCTGTGTTGGTTCCGAAAACAGGTGATTGCCCAAAACCGGCATTCTGTCCAAATGCTGGGCCGCTGGCTTGTCCGAACAGTCCCCCACTGGTGGCAGGTGGCTGACCAAATGAGAATGAATTGGCACTACCGGTACTGGAGGGTCCACTGAAGAGACTGTTACTTGGCACCGATGGAGCGGCAGAAGTTGGCTGACCAAAGACAGGTGCCGATCCAAACGCCGGTTGCCCGAAGCTGAACCCACTGGCGGGGCTGCCGGCCGGCTGCCCGAAGCCCATGCCAGACGGCTGGCCGAACGCGGGCTTTCCAAAGCCGCCCACTGAGTTGTTGGCGCCAAAAGTGGGGGTGGAGACACCGCTGCTGTTAGTTCCCTGTCCAAAGACGGATGACGATGTCGTCGAAGTTTGTCCAAACACTGGAGCTGGGGATGTGTTCGTACTCGGAGGTTGACCAAAGAGAGAAGTGGACGTGCTGGAGCTGGATGGCTGGGCAAAGAGTGAGCCCAAGGGGGGCTGAGGCATGGCCGCCCCAAACAGCGGTGGCGTGGCAGCCGCGCTCCCCGCAGACGTGCTGCTGCTATTTACTGGTGTGGCAGCGGTGCTGGCAGTGGCGGGAGGAGGAAGAGGAACGGCATTTGTTGCAACCGATATCTCAGGGGCCGTGCTGGATTCTGGTGGGACGACAATCACCACTGGTGCACTTGTAGAGCCTCCAGGTGGACCAACAGAGGAACTGGTCACGGGAGGGGGTGGTGCATCAGTGCCAGGTGGCACGGTAGCGGCTCCTGTGGTGTCCACTGGAGCTGCTGACACCGACGTACTTGCACTCGGTTCCATGGCCCGTTTCTCAGATGAACTGGAGACGGACGAGCTGCCTCCACTTTCCCTCTCTTCGGGAGCGAGCGGCAGTTTTGCGGCATCGGGGACGACGGCAGTATCAGCGGTTATTGAAGTGAGCGAGCCGAATGATTGAGTGACGGGTGAACTTTGGACAGTAGTTGTGGCAGTGGTTGCAGCAGCACTGTGGGTGGCACTGCTGGGCTGTTCTGGCTTAGAAAGAAAATCAGGCTTACTGGCTGCTGACTGTCCACTGCTACTTGAAGTGGAGGACTCGGAGCTGGTCACCAAACTGGAGGGATACAACGTCCCAGTTGGTTTGGGTGCGCCAGTGTCGACTGAAGTTTTGGCAGATTGTGCAAAGGTGAAACTCCCCAGTGAAGATTTATCCATCTTGGAGGTATCATCACTCTGATTGACCACAAGTCCAGAGAAGCTGCCGATCGTGACTCCTCCAGCACTACCCGTAAAGAGACTGTTTTCGGGCCGGGGCTGCGGCGGCGCCTCGGGCCGGGACGGCTGTGGCTGCGGCGGCGCCTCCGGCCGGGACTGCTGCGGCGGCGCCTCCGGCCGGGACTGCTGCGGCGGCGCCTCCGGCCGGGACTGCTGCGGCGGCGCCTCCGGCCGGGACTGCTGCGGCGGCGCCTCCGGCCGGGACTGCTGCGGCGGCGCCTCCGGCCGGGACTGCTGCGGCGGCGCCTCCGGCCGGGACTGCTGCGGCGGCGGCGGCGCCTCGGGCCGGGACGGCTGCGGCTGCGGCGGCGCCTCGGGCCGGGACGGCTGTGGCTGCGGCGGCGCCTCGGGCCGGGACGGCTGTGGCTGCGCCTCGGGCCGGGACGGCTGTGGCTGCGCCTCGGGCCGGGACGGCTGTGGCTGCGGCGGCGCCTCCGGCCGGGACGGCTGCGACACTTGGGCTCTAGATGGTTGGGATTCGGTTCTGGATTGCTGGACCTCAACTTTGCTGGCTGTTGCAGGGATAGCAGGCTCAGGAGGTGCTCCAGTTGCACCTGACTTGCCAGCTGGTTGCTGTTCTGTACACGAAGAGTCAGAGAAACAGATGCTACTGCTGGAAGTCATGGACTCAGCTGTGGAAGTGGAGCTCGAGGTGGACTTTGTGCTCCCGAAGGAGAGCGGGACATCAGCTCCCAGCCCAAAGGCCGGCTTATTGGATACTCCAAAGTTGGTTTGAATGGCATCTTTTGCACTTCCTGGAGTTCCTAAAGAACAGAAGTAGTTTAGAGAAAACAGATGGACAGAAACTTGGAAAAGTTCAACGAGCTTTGGGATGGAAAGCTTTTCTTTCTGTATAAATACATTGTGCTCTTGAAGTCCCGAGAAAACCTACTGAGATTTAGACCATAGAAAAACTGAACAGTTTGAAGAGCTCTTAATTCTGAAAAAGAAAATTAACTTTTCAGAAAAGCAGTCCCAAATTGGCCTTTTCGAAACAAAGTGAAAAATACATACACCAGACAATGACTGCCCAGGACCTACCCTGTGTGTTGGAGTTCACTGCATTTAATGAGGAAGTGCTAGGAGAAGTGAAATGGAACCCACTGCAAGAGAAAAAAGGAAATCACATCAGAGAGTGCGTCCCGACCGGGTCAATCCTGTCTAACAGGCCCTCCCCAGAACTATTCAATTAAGGACCTTGATCATGGGGTCACCCGGGTGGGCTCACCACTGCAGGCAGTGTCCTAGGCCCAACCATCTTCAGCTGCTTCATCAATGACCTTCCCTCCATCATAAGGTCAGAAATGGGGATGTTCGCTGATGACTGCATAGTGTTCAGTTCCATTCGCAACCCCTCAGATAATGAAGCAGTCCGAGCCTGCATGCAGCAAGACCTGGACAACATCCAGGCTTGGGCTGATAAGTGGCAAGTAACATTCGCACCAGATAAGTGCCAGGCAATGACCATCTCCAACAAGAGAGTGTCTAACCACCTCCCATTGACATTCAACGGCATTACCATCGCCGAATCCCCCACCATCAACATCCTGGGGGTCACCATTGACCAGAAACTTAACTAGACCAGCCATATAAATACTGTGGCTACAAGAGCAGGTCAGAGGCTGGGTATTCTGCGGCGAGTGACTCACCTCCTGACTCCCCAAAGCCTTTCCACCATCTACAAGGCACAAGTCAGGAGTGTGATGGAATACTCTCCACTCGCCTGGATGAGTGCAGCTCCAACAACACTCAAGAAGCTCGACACCATCCAAGATAAAGCAGCCCGCTTGATTGGCACCCCATCCACCACCCTAAACATTCACTCCCTTCACCACCGGCGCACTGTGGCTGCAGTGTGCACCATCCACAGGATGCACTGCAGCAACTCGCCAAGGCTTCTTCGACAGCACCTCCCAAACCCGCGACCTCTACCACCTAGAAGGACAAGGGCAGCAGGCGCATGGGAACAACACCACCTGCACGTTCCCCTCCAAGTCACACACCATCCCGACTTGGAAATATATCGCCGTTCCTTCATTGTCGCTGGGTCAAAATCCTGGAACTCCCTTCCTAACAGCACTGTGGGAGAACCGTCACCACACGGACTGCAGCGGTTCAAGAAGGCGGCTCACCACCACCTTCTCGAGGGCAATTAGGGATGGGCAATAAATGCCGGCCTTGCCAGCGACGCCCACATCCCGTGAACGAATATATTAAAAAAAAGAAGTCAGGTGACATGATCGGAAGGCATCATGTACACGAGCTGAACAGGATCACTGAGACACACATACGATTAAATAACTGTTGCACTCTTCCCAGAGTTTAACTGAACTCAAGGTAGGTGTTCTACAAGCTTCAAAGTCACTTACGTGGCGCCTGGGAATGAGGAGATTTTGTGGACCGGGACAGTCGGAGCTCCGGCAGTGAGAGTTTCAGGTTTTAACAGACTTTGCCCATGACTCCCTGCAACATAAAAACAAATCAACCAGTAAGTGCCAACTCTACAGAAGACAACAAGCAGGACCCAGGGAATAACGCAGCAGGTAGAATAAAACTGCTGGTTTAAGTCAGAAGTGCTTTAAAAAATAAATTACTATTGAGGTTCCACAAACCACAGGCAAAAGCGGCAATAATGGGAAAACAGTGATCCAGGAGTGAGCGCGGGGTAATAATGGGGAAAGCAGTGAGCCGGGAGTGAGCGCGGGGTAATGATGGGGAAAGCAGTGAGCCGGGAGTGAGCGCGGGGTAATAATGGGGAAAGCAGTGAGCCGGGAGTGAGCGCGGGGTAATAATGGGGAAAGCAGTGAGCCGGGAGTGAGCGCGGGGTAATAATGGGGAAAGCAGTGAGCCGGGAGTGAGCGCGGGGTAATAATGGGGAAAGCAGTGAGCCGGGAGTGAGTGAAGCTGGTTCAGAGAAGTCTTTTCCTAGTTTTCTATGATCCAACTGCCAAAGAAAAAAAAAACAACTTTTGAAATCCTGAGGGAAAAAATTAATCAAGAACCAGTAACAAAAGTCTGAGAATGGGAATGTCGACCTGGATGGGGCTGTTTTTGTTAGAATGGAGGAGATGATGGGGTGATTTAATACAGATGTTTAAAACTATGAAGGAACGGGATAGAAAAAGATAGAACCAGGCTATTTCTGGTGATTGAGGGGTCTAGAATGAGGGGACATAAATCTAAGATTAATTGTAAGACTTAGGACTGAGAGCAGGAGAAAGACGGCACCTCTGACAGTGCGGCACTCCCTCAGTACTGTTTGGTAAATAAATGAGACAGCTGTTCTGTACGCGCAGTGTCTCAGGCAGCCAGAGATGAGCAAACTATTTTTGGCAGCGCTGATTGAGGGAGAACACTTCAACACTTTCCTGCTCTTCAAACGCTGCCTTATCATCTTTAATATGGATCTATACCACCAAACAGGCTGATGAGGACGTGGTTTAATTTAAACAGATACGAGTGTTAAACTGAATCTCCTTTACTCTTTTATTAAATGCTTTTTTTTTATGGCTTCCACTCATGGGCTGACTCATATCTTTGGTGCTCGACTTTTATTCAGTCAGCTCCATTCAGCAAATTAAAAGATAAATAAAATCAATGTTAATGTTGAGGCACAGAATATATGCTAAAAATAACCCTATCCAGACCTCCAGGCCCATAAAATTCAACCAGGACAAACTGCGAATCAGAAATAAGTGCACACAGGCCTGAGGTTGAGGAGGATAATAGCAGATTTCAGGAGGACATAGACAAACTGCATGAAATTTGACACAGAGAAATGTGAAGTGATGCATTTTGGAAGGAAGAATGAGAAGCAATATAAACTAAATGGTACAATTTTAAAGGGGGTGCAGGAACAGGGAGACCTGGGGGTGTACGTACACAAATCTTTGGAGGTGGCAGGACAAGTCAATAAGGCTGTTTAAAAAAGTACATGGGATCTGTAGCTTTATAAACATAGGCATAGAGGATAAAAGCAAGGGAGTTGTGCTAAACCTTTGTAAATCACTGGTTAGGCCTCAGCTGGAGAATTGTGTCCAATTCTGGGCACCGCACTTTAGGGAGGATGTCAAGGCCTTGGAAAGGATGTAGAGAAGATTTACCAGACCAATACCAGGGATGACTGATGGCAGTTATGTGGAGAGACTAGAGAAGTTGGGATTGTTCTCCTTAAAGCAGAGAAGGTTTAACAGAAGTGTTCAAAATCATCGGGTGTTTTGACAGAGTAGATGGGGAGAAACTGCTTCCACTGGTGGGAGGGTCGGTAACCAGAGGACAAAGATTTAAGATAACTGGCAAAAGAACCAGGGCAGAGAGGAGGAGAATTTTTTTTTACGCAGCAAGTTATGATCTGGAATGCACTGCCTGAAAGGGCGGTGGAAGCAGATTCAATAGTAACTTTCAAAAGGGAATTGGATCAATATGTGAAAAGGAAAAATTTGCAGGGCTCTGGGGAAAGAGCAGGGGGGAGTGGGGCTAATTGGATTGCTCTTTCAAAGAGCCGGCACGGGCTCAATGAGCCGAATGGCCTCCTGTGCTGTAAGATTCTATGACCCCCAGATCGCCGGGGTTTGGGGTCGCATGTGATCTAGGGCTAAATTTTGGACACCCCTGCAACAGAACATGAATACATTGCTCATAATCCCCGAATTCATTGCATCAAATAGTTATTCCTCTGCTGGGAATACTGCCATAGCACACAACAACTTGCATTTATAACACGCCTTTCATGTAGTAAAATGCCCCAAGGTACTTTACTGGAGCGATTATCAAACAAAAATTTACACCGAGCCACACATGGGTGTGACAGGTGATCAAAGAGGTAGGTTTTAAGGAACGTCTTAAAGGAGTGAATTCCAGAGCTTAGAGCCTAGGCAGCTGAAGGCACAGTTGCATGTGGTGGGCGAAGAAAATCAGGGATGCACAAGCAGCCAGAATTGGAGGAGCGCAGAGGTTGCGGGGCTGGAGGAGGTTACAGAGATTTTGGGGGGGGGGGGGGCCACGGAGGGATTTGAAAACAAGGATGAGAACTTTAAAATGGAGCGGTTGCCGGACTGGGAGCCAATATGGGTCAGTGAGCACAGGGGTGATGGGTGAACGGGACTTGGTGCGAGTTAGGACACGGGCAGCAGAGTTTTGGATGAGCTCAGGTTTATGAAGGGTGGAAGATGGGAGGCCGGTCAGGAGAGCATTGGAATAGTCTAGTCCGGAGGTAACAAAGGGATGGATAACACACTTAGTTGTAACAACGTTACGGGGTCACAACTGCTACCTTACGATCCCATATTACGGAGCTTCATTGTGTTTCAGTACATTTACCACCTTGCCATTGGAGATTACAGTCTTCCTCAAGTCCCCATTTAGCATCACTCCTCCGCAAAGCCCACACCTCTTAGTATAAAGCCCCTGCAACAAAAATAATTCACGTGGCGTCAATGAGCGAGACCAGACCCTCAGAGCGAATCCCGCATCCCTTACCTGCGGAGGGAGTGAAGGTAAAACTTGTAATGGACGACGAGGCGGATTCTGGTGTTCCAGTTGCAGCGGGTCCCGTCGCAGGCTGGCCTTTCACCGAGTTTATCTGAGGCCCCTATAACATTGAGCAGAAACTCGAATTGAGAAACTGCTGGCTCACCTCCTTCAGTGCTTGGTGCAGTTTGTGGAATAACGAGTGCATTTACACATTGCCTCACCTCACCCCCTGAGCCAAGTGCAAAGGTTTTGCTATCAATGCATTTGGCCAACAGTTGCTCTTCGCAATTAAAAATAAACCTAATCAACTCGAAATAGATTATTAAAGCCCACAATTCCAGTGTCCCAAACCACTTTCTATTTGCTCCCGAAACACATCCCTTCCTTAATACATACACCCATCTATATACTAAAGTTGCTTTGTATATCAAGCAATCCTTATTTAGGGGTCATCATTCCAGTTATGCCTCTGGTTGGCAGCTGAGTAGGATTTCCCATTAAGTGAGCAGCTCCCAGCTGGCACAGTCTGCAGCTGCACTGTTCATCAATTGGACAGAAGTCCCCACCCCGTTAGATGCTCATCGGCCCTAGCTGACTCAGGTGCTGCGAGCTCCCAGTGCCGCATGGCGGCAGCTCCCGCGCTGCGCGGCCACAGCGGCCGCCCAGTGTCGTAAAATGCCAATCAATTTTTTTTTAAAAGTGAATTCCCACAACCAGACCACCTATTGTTAAATCAGTAAACACAGTATAACACTACCTGTTTGAGCTGGTTCGTGGTCACCGCGGCTATGACCTGCTGAACAACCTCTGCAGCACAGACTGGCACAGAAGGGCTGGAGAGAGAGAGAGAGAGAGAGAAGCACAGATTAATTAAAGAACAAAACACTTCACCTGAAAATTCCTCCAAATGAAGTAGTGTGGCGACGGTGAAATCATTTCTACGTCACTCAGTACCCAACATAAAAATTTCATGTATTTTCCACCCAGCTTTAGGGAAGAAAGTCTGTAACAGCTGCAAAATAAAATGGTAGTGTAGGTACACAAGATGGTCAACCAGGACGTTTGAAGGTTCAATAATGGACTCATTAGGTGCCAGCTGTGGCTCAGTGGTACCATCCTCACTTCAGGTCAGAAATCCCACTCCAGGGACTTGAGCCCATAGTCCAAGCTGACACTCCCAATGCAATACCGAGGGAGTGCTGCACTGTTGGAGGTGCCGTCTTTCAGATGAGGCACCAACTTGCATTTCCTCCTTCGTCAGGTGAGTGCCAATGGTGGAGCGATGAAAATCAGGAATGCACAAGAGGCCAGAATTGGAGAAGCACAGAGATCTGAGGGCTGTAGGGCTGGACGAGGTTACAGAGATAGGGAGGGGTGAGGCTCTGGAGAGATCTGACAAAGGAGGAAAGCTCCGAAAGCTTGTGATTTCAAATAAAGCTGTTGGACTATAACCTGGTGTTGTACAACTCCTTACATTGGTTTTAAGGAGCATCTTAATGGAGGAGAGAGGCGGTGGCAGAGAGGTTCAGGGAGGGAATTACAGAGCTTAAGGCCGAGGCAGTTGAAAGCATGGCCGCTAATGGTGGAGCGATTAAAATCAGGGATGGACAAGAGGCCCGAATTGGAGGAGCGCAGAGATCTCGGCGGGTTGTAGGGCTGGAGGAGGTTACAGAGATAGGGAAGGGTGAGGCCATTGCCAGACTGGGAGCCAATATAGGTCAGCGAGCACAGGAGGTGATGGGTGAACAGGGCTTGGTGGACGTTAAACCGAGGCCCCATTTGCTCCCTCCGATGGACGTAAACACAACGGCACTACCTGTGAAGGACACGAGAAGCTGGCACGATGTGCTGAGTAAAACTTTAAGAAAATTCTGACAAAATAAAACACACGTAGAAATACAGCGTTGTCATAAACCGCAACCAACAGACTTTGTTGAATGGTGGTTCAGAGTGATGGCTTCCTGCTATTTGGGATTTCAGTTGGTAGCACTCTCACTTCACGTCAGAACTGCCTGGGTTCAATAACACCTCTAGAGCTAGAGCACATAGGCTAGGCTGACACTCCAGTGAAGTACTGAGGGTGCCCTGCATTGTAGACATGCTGTCCCTTGGATGAGACATTAAACAGAGGCTCTGGTGGGTTCAGATGTAAAAATCCCACGGCACTATTCGAAAGGCAAGGAGTTCTTCCAGTGTCCTGTCCAACAAGCCTCTCTCAACCAATAATTTGCATTTATATAGCGTCTTTAACGTAGTAAAACGTCCCAAGGCGCTTCACAGGAATGTTATCAAACAAAATTTGACACCGAGCCACATAAGGGGATATTAGGACAGGTGACGAAAAGCTTGATCAAAGAGGTAGGTTTTAAGGAGCGTCTTAAAAGGAGGAGAGGCAGAGAGATTTAGAGAAGGAATTAAGGCTTAGGGCCTAGGCAGCTGAAGGCACAACCGCCAATGGTGGAGTGATGAAAATCAGGGATGCACAAGAGGCCAGAATTGGAGAAGCGCAGAGATCTCGGGGGGGTTGTAGGGCTGGAGGAGGTTACAGAGATAGGGAGGGGCGAGGCCCTGGAGGTATCTGAACAGAAGGTTGAGAATTTTAAAATCGAGGCATTGCCGGATGGGGACCAATACCAAAAGCAGATTAACCAGGTCTTTCCTATTTGCGGAATCGATGTTGTGCGCACATTGTCTGTTGTTTGGAACGACTAACAACATTCATCGCACGTGTGCGCAAGTCGCTTGTTGAGTTTCTGAAAAACGTGATTAGATCCGAGCTAAAAGCCAGTCTCTCTTCATTATTCTAACCTTGTCATTCATATAACCTCGGCACAGCTTCACACTGTTATACTGCTTTGAAGGCCAAACATTGCTTTTCAATGGTTGGCATCAGGTCTGTTGCTGTAACACTTCATTATTCTTTGTAACTTTCTTCAAAGTATATTCATTGTGTTATTTTTCTCTTTCACGCTTGCCTCCATACAGCCTTAAACCGAGAGAGCGGGGAAGGAACGTACAATGTCTCCTGGTCTTTTGTGTCTCTGCTCTACATTTACTCACGATGAGGCATTGCGTTGGATCCAATGTCCTTCTCAACCAATTCCCAAGATGGATCCAAAATAGATGAACAGGAAAATTAAAAAGGGATATTAGGATTTTTGAAGTTGCTAGAGAGAAGGGCGAGAATGGCCATTGGCCAGAGTACAAGATTGTACAGAGGGTGAAAAAAGTTTCAGGGTACAAAGAGAGATTGGCAAGAGCTCAAGAAGCAAATGCAAAACAACACCGAAAAAGTCTTCCAATATTACAATAGCAAGAAGCTAAAACGCTAGAGGACGTGTATGGAGTTGAACATGAGGATGAACATGAGGATTGTTAACATGCTACATGACAAATTCTTGGAGGCTTTTTACCAAGGAGATCACTAACCATCCAAAGTCAAACACACATGATATGCTCTCTAGGATTTTGATATTAGTCAAACAGGCTCTAGAAGGGATGATGGGGCTGAAACCCAATCAATCCAGAGTCAGATAAACTATACCCTGGTGACTACGTAGAGGCAAGAGAGCAGTTTTGTAAAGCACAGAAAGTCATTTTGAGAGAGTCAGTGAAATCCTGGGACCTCCAACTAATTGGGAACAGGTAAATACAGTCCCTATATTCAAGGGTGACACAGCCACCTGGCAACTATAATCACATCAGCCTTGACCTCAAAAACTGAAAAACTAAAATGAAAGATATCAGGGCACTTTTATTAAAGGAATCTAATAAATGACAAGCAAATTGGCTTTAGAGAGGATAGAGCTTGCATGGCCAACTTGGAAGAAACATCCCCAATTTACAGGGGAAAGGCAATGATAGTGCACACCGACTTCCAAAAAGCCTTTGATAACGTACATAACCTCGGCTGGCAGTTGTGCCACCTTTCAGATGAAGTATTAAACAGAGGACTGCCTTCTCAGGTGGATGTAAAAGATCTTATGGCACTATTGGAAGAGCAGGGGAGTTCTCCCAATGCATGGGTCAATATTCCTCTCAACCAACACCAGATTATATTATAATACAATAGAGATAATACATAGAGAGAGAACACATGTCAAGATAAATAATATAATACATATATAATGAAGAACAGTGACTCCACTTCAAAAGTAATCCACTGATAGCCAGAGGCTGTGATAAGGCACTGGATATATACGTGTTCATTCATCTCTGCGCTCCTCCAATTCTTGCCTCTTGTGCAGCCCCGATTTTGATCGCTCCACCATTGGCGGCCGTGCCTTCAACTCTGGAATTCCCTCCCTAAACCTCTCCTCCTTTAAGATGCTCTTTAAAACCTACCTCTTTGACCAAGCTTTTGGTCACCTGTCCTAAAATCTCCTTCCGTGGCTCGGTGTCAAATTTTGTTTAATGACCCTGTGAAACGTCTTGGGACGTTTTACTATGTTAAAGGTGCAATGCAAGTTGGTATTCATTGTTTGACAATACCAACACTTCATGCTTCTCAGTGGTGAAGTGCACACAAACTGGGTGGGCGACTACACACTGCACACCGATGTTCGATTTGAGATGCCGAGCGAGTGACAGGAGAGGATCAATGCTGATTGCGGATGTCATCCGCTGGCCAACTGGTCAGAAACAGGATTTAAATTATTCAGCAGAGTGCCATTAACTTTTCATTAGATAGAGGCAGAGAACACGGAGCACCATGGCAGCACAAGAGAGGGGACAGAGTCGCACGGTTCACATTTCATCAGTTTGTGGCTCCCTTTGCTTTGCACAAAGATCAGGCCATGACTGGCGCTTCCTACCAAAATTTAATTAACTTTGCTGCGACAGGTAAACCACATGAAGGAAACAAACACCTCCATTTTCTAGGCCCAAACAGCATCAAGATAAAGTGCCAATTGTATCTACTTTTCTTAATCTGAATTTTAATGATGTGTTGTATTATGTTAGCCCGACTGGGAACTAAAACATCAAACTCATTTCATATATTACTAAAAGGTTATTTTCACCCCTCCGTCTGAATTGCAACAGTGATCATAGGAACAGGAGGAGGCCATTCAACCCCTCGAGCCTGTTCCACCATTCCATTAGATCATGGCTGCTCTGTATCTTAACTCAATCCGCGCGCCAGGTCAGAGCGAGGGGGGGGGTCGCGCGCCAGGTCAGAGCGAGGGGAGGGGGGGGTCGCGCGCCAGGTCAGAGCGAGGGGAGGGGGGGGTCGCGCGCCAGGTCAGAGCGAGGGGAGGGGGGGGGTCGCGCGCCAGGTCAGAGCGAGGGGAGGGGGGGGTCGCGCGCCAGGTCAGAGCGAGGGGAGGGGGGGGTCGCGCGCCAGGTCAGAGCGAGGGGCAGATGAGGGGGAGAGTGCAGAGGAGGGAGCTGATGCTGATCGTGATGAAGACGACAGCAAGTCTGAAGCTGCAAATTCAAAGGTCAGCAAGACTCGAGTCCCAGAAATCTGCTTCTCCGAGTAACATGATGTTTCTCCGTTCAGAATTGCTAACGGTGACAGAATATGCTCGGTTTTAAAAGTCATCAGCTCCATCCAAGCCAATCAACTCCAGCAAATGGTGACCGACAGACTCAAAGTTCCAATCTTCTCTTAACACTAATGAAATGCAAGGAAACTTGCCCTGAAGTCAGAACATTGCCCTTGAGAAGGATTAGACGCCCCAAACAATTCTTTTGGTTTTTTTTCCCGGTTTACATAAATTCCAGGTTGAGGGATTCATACCTTCTCCAGATTTCAATTGCTCTGGGCCCGGATACAACCCTGCTTATTGTGGATTTATTTTTTTAAAATAAAGCACACATTCTGGGCTCGCGAGGATTAGCAATAGCAACTGTGCTTTCCCTGCTATTAAACTGCACTGACATCTGCTTCCTAATCCAAACCACTGGGATTCTGCCCTCATGGCTCACACTGACATTCCAAGTTCCGCACCCATGAGGACGGCCTCAACCGGGATCTTGGGTTCATGTCACGCTACACGTAACCCCACCAGCAAAAAGGGGGAAAAATGTATATGTTTTTTAAAATTCTCTCTCTCTCTCTGCCATTTTGAGTTTCTTTCTGCCTGCCTGTGTAATAGACACAATGTATATCGAGTGTACTGGGATGTGCTGTTCTCCGTGACTGGCCTGTTTGAATAACAACGAGACCTTTTGATTGGTGTGATGCTGCCCCAACATAGTATAAGATATGCGATTTGAGAACCTTTTCATTCATTCATCTGACGAAGGGGATAATCTCCGAAAGCTTGTGATTTTAAAATAAATTTGCTGGACTATAACCTGGTGTTGTAAGATTCCTTACATTTGTCCACCCCAGTCCATCACCGGCATCTCCACATCACTGACATTCCACAGAGAGATGCGCTGTCTGACACACGTTACGTTACATTAAATCAATTCTGCAGTGCCAGAGTGACTGGAAGGACATGGGTACAGAAGGAGGACCACAAAATTAACATTTACCAAAATCACTTTTCAACAGAATCATTGATTTATTTATAAGATATCCCTCTTGTACTGTAGGCTGCTGATTTCATGTGGTGGAAGGTTTAAAAGTCCAGAACTTGTGGAAAATGTACTTGGTAACATTTCTGCAAGTCAGCATAACATCTCATGGTTCTCGAAGCACAACAACAACATGCATTTATACAGCACCTTCAACGTAGTAAAACTTCCCAAGGCGCTTCACAGGAGCAATAATCAGACAAAATTTGACACCGAGCCACATAGAGATATTAGGACAGGCTTGGTCAAAGAGGTAGGTTTTAAGGATGATTTAAACAGTCAGGTTTATGCAAAGCAAAGTGCATTTAAGAATTGCACAATGAGACACGGGGTGCAGTTAGTGCAGTTTTCTTCGCACCACTGCTAATCGTGTGGTGTAAATCTGGAGTTATGGTGACGCAAGTAAAGGAATTGTATAAGATGCCCAAGAGTGACTTCAAGGTGCTAATTAAATGATGCACAAATAACGTCACTGAATCAGTCAAGTGCTATATAACTGAATCCTCAGAACTGATAACCTTGAAATAACTAGTGCAAAGAACAGCAACAATTTTATCATAAAATGATAACAGCACAGAAGGCTATTTGGCCCATTGTGCCTGCACCGGCTCTTTGAAAGAGCTATCCAATTAGTCCCACTCCACCTGCTCTTTCCCCGTGGTCCTGCAAATTTTTTCCCCCTTCAAGTATTTATCCAATTCCCTTTTGAAAGTTACTATTGAATCTGCTTCGACCACCATTTCAGGCAGCGGGTTCCAGATCATTTGGACTCTAGGGGATTCAAGGGTGATGGGGATCGGGCAGGAAAGTGGAGTTGAGGTTGAAGATCAGCCATGACCTGATTGAATGGCGGAGCAGGCTCGAGGGGCCATCGGGCCGACCCCTGCTCCTATTTCTTACGTTATGTTCATATCAAATCTCACTGCGTAAAAAAAATTCTTCTCATCTCGCCTCTGGTTTTTTTTGCCAATTACTTCAAATCTGTGTCCTCTGGTTATCGACCCTCCTGCTAGTGGAACCTGTATTTTTTGTTTTGTTTCTGATCAGTTTATGTGCTGTTTACATGCTCCATATGTGACATTAACACTAGGCCACCTAATGCAACACCATGGTGTATCAAGTTCAAAGTCGAGGTATAGAAACGGAATATTAATCCTGAAGTTAAAAAAAAGTTTCTAGCAGAAGCCAAGAACTTCTGGTCATGTTCAAATTCTTAATCCAAGCAAGAACAAAATTTCCAACCTGTTAACGGGAGGAAGCGCCATTGTTGATAAATGCCACATTTACGTAGTAGCTATTGCTCAGAGTTTTGGTTCTAGCCAAATGGCACCCTGTTTATGCTCTGCACATCCGTGCTCATCAGACACGAGCAAGGCTCACTGGAAGAGGAAGACCCATTCCACTCTGGAGTCAGGTCAGGCCATAGGAACAGGAGGAGGCCATTCAGCCCCTTGAGCCGACTCCGCCATTCAATTAGATCATGGCTGACCTGTACCTCAATTCCACTTACCCGCTGCAGCTCCATATCCCTGAATACCCGTACCTAACAAAAATTACTCCACTTTACACTACACGATTAGCGTTGGTGCAAAGTGTGACTGCACAAATGCCACACTTATGTAAATGCACGCTTTGTCACAGACTAATGTCTGCTCACGCACTGCAATTAAGGCCCAAGCCCCATTATAACTTGACAGTGTATTAACTATACCCACAATTTAATCCAGGTTTTATTGCACTAATTAGTCCCTTGGCTTCCTGGTTAGGAAATGGGAGCTAAATGAGTTAAGTGTGAGACACAGAGAGGATCCCTCACAACTCCATATCATCACGTGAAGCAGTCAATATTAGAAATAGCATTTTTCCACTCTTCCCAGACTGACCAACAGGAAATGGGCAATTTAAAGTCGGAATAGGTCAGTGCGCAAAAGGGATTGAATAAAACATATTGGTGTACCAATTATTAAACCAGAACAAATCTGCCAAAAATGATCCTCATTTTAAAGCCCAACTCCATTTCTGTATTACCTCGATCAAATATTTAGATTTTAAATTTTAGTTCTCTGTGCCCCCCCTCCCCCCTCCCCTTCACGCACCTCCCTCGTCCCAGAGGACATGCTGACTTGTCTCCTGCCCAGGCTCCAATCTCCCTCGTGTGGAGGGAATGAACGCAAACTCTACTCAGTTGCCCTCCCCACCCCCATGACTTTGGTCAGGACTCGGACTGTGAGAACATCACTCGACAGACCGTGCCACATTGCCCCAGAACGCCAACGCCTGCCGCCATCTTGGAGAGAATAGCTGCATCTTTCCCAAGTGTATTTCCTGTTCATTCTCCACCTGATCCAGAGCAGCAATGGTGCCACCCAGAGGAGAGGCCACAAAGTGCAACACCACCCACAGCAGAACAAGCAAAGCCAATGCGACCGGGGAAATTCCAGATTTTATAATTAAAATCAATAGGGAAAACCACAGATTCGATTCAATTTCACTGAGAGAAAGAACAATTAACTTTTATAGAGTAACAGAGTTCTTTACAGGCACAAAGGCAAGACTGAGAGCTGGCAGCTAGTCTAATATTTGTTTAACGCAACAGTGTCGGTTCCCATTCCAATATCAATAGATAACGAGTTTGAAAATCAATTGTATGTGAGAAAATAGAGGCCAGCCATGAACAATAATTGATTCTAAAGAGGCTCCACAGCAGGAAATAAACATAAAGCAGCACCAAGTTCTGGCTGATGATGGGAAGGAGAAAGTAATTCCACTTTGGAACTGTATGCAAAAGTGCCGCCGTCCGACAAATTAATCTCTGTATTCAGGACTTAATACATAATTAACTCTCAAGTATTATCTAATCAGTGTACAGAATCCCCCACCATGCCCGTGAAGCACCACAGTACACATCTATACAGCCCAAGACAGAGAATTTGGACAACCCTGCAATCAGACACCAGAGTACCGTCTTAGCGAAGGCGCATATCCAGTCAACTGTGGAGCTACCAATCCGCACTGGCAAACGTCAGACTGTACAGAACCTGCTCTTCAATTAGACTAGAAACAAAAATGGAAGGGATCAGCTCCCATTGACAAATGGTGTCCCCAGATTTTTTAATATATGAATGCACTGGATTTGGGAACAGAGGTGAACATATCCATTTGCAGATGATATTAAGCTAGGAAGTAGAATCTACCGGGAATAGGAGAGCCGAAGATTGCAACAGGGAAGAATAACAGGGCCTGCGACTTAACCTAACAGTGAGGGGTAGCATACATTGGAATGAGAGAACGTAAGATGAACAAAAGGATTTAAGGGTCAAGGTGTATACGTCATTGAAAGCTAGTGAAAAGTGATTAAAAAGACTAAAAGGTTCGGGAAGTTCTGCTGACCTTGGAGAAAGTCTAGCGACTATTCACCAGGAGGATAGCTGGGATGAGGCCTGAGTTGTGAGGAGAGATTGGGTAAAGTTGGAGTAAACTCCCTGGAGGTGAAGGGGATAAAGGGTGATTGGTCGTGGGCAAAGAAAAGTGAAGGAAATGGATCGGGAACAACTCTCCCTTCCAGGAGGGGAATCCAGAACAAGAGGGCAGAATCGTAAAATTCAAGCTAAGCCAGTTAAAAACAAATCCAGGGAAAAACTTCACAAAAAAGTGTTGAGAAAGCCACAGATACAAAGCTAAGAGGTGCTAAAAGAGAGATAGTTGGGAAATAAGGAATACGGGGAGAAGTCAGAACTGGGCTTTAAAAGACAGAACTACCATCATAACAAGTTAATTAAAAAGGCTAGAATCACAGAAAGTTACAGCATGGAAGGAGGCCATTCGGCCCATCGAGAGCGTGCCGGCTCCATGCAAGAGCAATCCAGCTAGTCCCAATCCCCCGCCCTATCCCCGTAGCCCTGTAAATTTTTTACTTTCAAGTATTTATCCAGTTCCCTTTTGAAGGCCATGATTGAATCTGCCTCCACCACCCCCTTGGGCAGTGCATTCCAGATCACAACCACTCGCTGTGTAAAGAAGTTTTTCCACATGTCACCTTTGGTTCTTTGGCCAATCACCTTAAATCTATGTCCTCTGGTTTGTGACCCTTCTGCCAATGGGAACAGTTTCTCTATCTACTCTGTCTAGACCCTTCACGATTTTGAATACCTCTATCAAATCTCGTCCCAACCGTGTCTGTTCCAAGGAGAACAACCCCAGCTTCTCCAGTCTATCCACGTAACTAAAGTCCCTCATCCCTGGAATCATTCTCGTAAATCTCTTCTGTACTCTTTCTAAGGCCTTCACATCCTTCCTGAAGTGCGGTGCCCAGAACTGGACACAATACTGCAGTTGTGGCCAAACCAGTGTTTTATAAACGTTCATCATGACTTCCTCACTTCTGTACTCTGTGCCTCTATTTATAAAGCCCAGGATCCCGTATGCTTTTCTAACCGCTTTCTCAACCTGCTCTGCCACCTTCAACAATTTGAGAACATATACCCTCTTGAGATAAAGGCTAATGGAATGTTAGCCTTTATCTCAAGGGGTTTGGAATATAAAAGTTATGTTACAGTTATATAAAGCTGTGGTCAGACCCCATCTGGAATAGTGCTCAGTTCTGAGCACAGGCCCTCAGGAAGGATATAATGGCCTTGGAGGGGGTGCAGCGCAGATTCAGCTGAACAATACCAGGGCTAAAAGGATTAAATTACGAAGACAGTTTGCATACACTAGGCTAGTATTCCCTTGAGTATAGAAGATTAAGGGGTGATCTAACGGAGGTGTTTAAAATGATTAAAGGATTTGATAGGGTGGATAGAGAAACTATTTCCTCTGGTGTTTGGGGAGGGGGGCCGTGTCCAGAACAAGGGGGCATAACCTTAATATTAGAGCTAGGCCGTTCTGGGGTGACACAAATCTGGAACTCTCTGCCCCAAAATGTTGTTCAGGCTGGGGGTCAATTGAAAATTTCAAAACTGAGATTGATAGATTTTTGTTTGCCAAGGGTATTAAGGGTATGGTAACAAGGTGGGTAAAATGGAGTTAATATACAGATCAGTCATGATCTAATTGAATGGTGGAACAAGCTGAATGACCTCCCTCCTGTTCTTATTTTCCCCAAGATCGGCCTCCTTCCATTCCTACAAGCAGCACAATTTAAACCAGGTGATTGAAAAGAGCAGATTCAAACTCAAAGATGGCAATCTCTCCAAGAGGTAAACATTGCGACTCACCTAATGACTGTTGACAGATTCAGAGGCGGGCCTGTATCTTTCAGTCCTTGAACATTGACCACTTGGGGAACGTTCTTTAGTGTGGGTTCTGTGAGGGAAGCACTCGGAGCTAAATTTTAAAAAAAATCAAAATAAATCACCATTTCTCAACAAAATACTCCCCTCCTGCTGCTAACACAACACATTTAAAGTTCATAATAATGTTAGAGAACTTGGTTACACAATGCTCAAGTTATAAAGGTTGTCTATTGTTATAGGACTGCCTGCATCTAAGTGCATAGCAGGTTAAGTCTAATTTACATTTCACATACCACACATGCTGCACACCCTGAACAGCTGCCTTGGATCGCTCACTGACCTACACTGGCTCCCGGTCCAGCAACGCCTCGATTTTAAAATTCTCATCCTTGTTTTCAAATCCGTCCATGGCCACACCCCGCCCTATCTTTAACCTCCTCCAGCCCTCTGACATCTCTGCGTTCCTCCAATTTTGACCTGCGCACCCCCGATTTTAATCACTCCACCATTGGCGGCCGTGCCTTCAGCTGCCTAGGCCCTAAGCTCTGGAATTCCCTCCCAAAACCTCTCCACCTCACTCTCCTCCATTAAGACGCTCCTTAAAACATACCTCTCAACAGTCCGAATATCTCCTTATGTGGCTCGGTGTCAGATTTTGTGTGATTACGCTCCTGTGAAGCGTCTTTGGATGTTTTACTACATTAAAGGCGCTATATAAATCGAAGTTGTTGATTGCGTGTTACAAGGAGGTTACAAATCAGAGGATTTTAAAACTCACATTCTGTCTTAGGACACTTTCCAAAGCCCTCAATTGTCAAACAGCTTTGGAACAAACCATCTCCAGGTCGACAAATGCCACAGCGACCCTTCATATTTAGTGTAAGATGGACCTTCATCAGAGGCCAAAATCCTGCACTGTCAACAGTTGTTGGTAGAATTGCGTATTTCAGGCAATTGGCAGCGTAGTGTGATCACCAAACACCAGCGTCAACACGTAAACTAGTCCAAGGTCTTAGATATTGGTTATCTCCCCGTCCCGCGTGTATTAACTGAAGACCACTAGTGCATTCCTGTAGCTCAGGGGCGGCCCAGCTTTTTGCCTTTGTGGCCACTTGGGTAGAGACATGGATCCTCCAGGGACCACACACAAAGTTCAAATCCCATTAATTTGCAAAGATAACAGGCCTTGATGTTCCGGTTTTGGATTTAATTAATGAGGAAATACCAAGAACACCACCTTGCAAAACCTCAGGGTCCCTCAAAATTTCAGACAGGACAAACCCAATGAGTAAGAGACAGAACAGAGTTTCTCTGAGGTTCATAGGTCAGATTGCCAAGTTCCGCAGGGTCACGACTTGACCTCCCCTGCCCCACAGCCAGTTGTCAAGCACATGAAAAAAGAACTTGCATTTCCATAGGGTCTTTCACGATCTCAGGGTGCCCCAAAGCAATTTACAGCCAATTAAGTTCTTTCTTTTTTGAAGTGTAGTCACTGTTGTAATGTAGGAAACACGGCAGCCAATTTGCACACAGCAAAGTCCCCACAAACAGCAACATGATAATGACCAGATAATCTGTATCAGTGAGGTTGGTTGAGGGATAAATATTGACCAGGACAGCGGGGAGAACACCCCTGCTCTTCTTCAAAATAGCGCTGTTGGATCTTTCTTGTCCACCTGAGGGGAGACAGGGCCTCGGTTTAACATCTCATCCGAAAGACGGCACCTCCGTCAATGCAGCACATATTTCAGGTGCGAATCTGGAGCACTGTATCCATGATTATTTGATTTTTTTTTTGAATGAATTAAATGATTTATCTCCAAACCGAGGTGCGTATCGGCTGAGACCAACCACCGCCCCCCCTCCTCCTTCCGTGCCAGTTACGATGAGTAGTTTGGTTACCTGACGTTTGATTGGTCATCTGTCTCCGGAAAGCTGCTTGGGCAGCTGCTTGGGCAGCAGGGACGCTGGTGGTTGGCTTCTCGGCAGCTGGTGCTCCATGCTTCACCGTTTTACCCGTTGACTTTGGAACTGATGGGAATTGGCGGGCAGGGGGTCAGAAAGGGGAGGAAAAAAATAATTTTGAGAAGCCATCTCCGTAAAGTTATGAAATTCCCTAACACAACAACAACTTGCATTTATATAGCGCCTTTAAAGTAGTGAAACGTCCCAAGGCGCTTCACAGGACCGATTATCAGACAAAATTTGACATCGAGCCACATAAGGAGATACTAGGATAGGTGGCCATAAGCTTGGTCAAAGAGGTAGGTTTTAAGGAGCGTCTTAAAGGAGGAGAGAGAAGGGGCCGCCAACGAAGGGGCGAAGGAAATCAGGGATGCACAAGAGGCCAAAATTGGAGGAACACAGAGATCTCAGAGGGTTGTAGGGCTGGAGGAGGTGACAGAAATAGGGAGGGATTTGAAAACAAGGATGAGAATTTTAAAAACGGAGACGTTGCCAGGCCGGGAGCCAGTTCGGGTCAGCGAGCACAGGGGGTGATGGGTGAACGGGACTTGGTGCGAGTCAGGATACAAGCAGCAGAGTTTTGGATGAGCTGAAGTTTACAGAGGGTGGAAGATGGGAGGCCGGCCAGGAGCACATTGGAATAGTCGAGTCTGGAAGTAACAAAGGGATGGAGGAGCGTTTACTTCCTTCGGCTTGTTCTTCCTGAATTAGATGAAGGGGCCGAGTGTAATGTATCCAAGTTTGCTGACAATACAAAGCTCGGCGGGAAAGTAAGCGGTGAGGAGGATGCAAAGAGTCTGCAAAGGGATTTAGACAAGTTAAGTGAGTGAGTGGGCGAGAAGGTGACAGATGGAGTACAACATGGGGAAATGTGAAATTATCCACTTTGGTAGGAAAAATAGAAAAACAATATTTTTTTTTTAAAAAAGGTGAGAGACCAGTAAATGTTGGTATTAAGAGGGATTTGGGTGCCCTTGTGCACAAATCACAAAGTTAACATGCAGGTACAGCAAGTAATTAGGAAAGCAAATGGTGTGTTAGCCTTTATTGTAAGGAGGTTGGAATACAAGAGTAAAGAAGTCTTGTTACAGTTGTACAGGGCTTTGAGAGACCACACCAGGAGTACTGTGTACAGTTTTGGTCTTCTTGCGTAAGGAAGGATATACTTGCCTTAGAGGGGGTGCAACAAAGGTTCACTCGATTGATTCCTGGGATGAGAGGGTTGTCCTTTGAGGAGAGATTGAGTAGAATGAGCCTCTACTCTCTGGAGTTTAGAAGAATGAGACGTGATCTCATTGAAACATATAAAATTCCAAGAGGCTGTTTTCCCTGGCCGGAGAGTCTAGAACTTGGAGGCATAGTCTCAGGATAAGAGGTCGACCATTTAGGACCGTGACGAGGAAATATTTCTTCACTTCGGGTTGTGAATCTTTGGAATTCTCTAACCCCAGAGGACTGTGAATGCTCAGTTGTTGAGTGTGTTCAAAACTGAGATGGATAGATTTTTGGACACTAAGGGAATCAAGGGATAAAATTTACAGCACAGAGCAGACTCGAGGGGCCGAATGGCCTACACCTGCTCTTATTTCTTATGAATAATCCATGGCTTGAAAGTTTTTGCAAGTTACTGTAAATGCTAAAAGCTGGAGTATTCCAGGACGACACTCTGCCGTTGTTTCTCTAAGTCATGTAGGCTGTCTTTCATTTCTGTTGGAGGTGGGGGGGGGGGGGGTGGGTGAGGCTGCGATAAGAAGGAAAAAGAGCTCAAAAATGAGCTGGCAATGTCTGATGACTCCGTGGTAGTAATACCCCCTATTCCTACATCATGCAGCCTTTTTGATAGACACTCCTGAACACTTCAGCTTTTAAATAACAGCAGCAAAGGAGTGCTTTGTGTGGCCTTAGCAGGACCGTTGCCCTTGTATCCTGAGCGTTGAAAACTCCTGCACATCATCTTCATAGCTCCTTTAGAGCCCAGGACCTCTCCAAGTGAAAGGTACAGAGCACCTGAGAAAAGGGGGCCGAGTTCCTTTAGCGATCAACACTGAAGGTGGGTTGGCATCTGCAAAACAGTCAGGTGCCAAGAGCCATACCATTAATGAGCTTGCACTCAGCCAAGTAATATTCCTCTGCTGGCTCCATATAACCATCTCCCAACAACCCCCCACCGCCTCTCTTCTTGTCCAGATCCAGTGGCCATTTTGAGGTGGAGAGGGGAGATCTGTACCCTCAGGTGTGTTTTGGAAGTGCCTGGGTTACTGCCATTTGACCTAGGGTTACAGATTTCCTGAAGAATTAACTGGAAATTCTGTTTCGAAACAAATAAAAGTGCCAAAATATGAAAGCTGTAACAACCCCGATACATCAGGAAAATAAAACAGTCAACCCTACTCCTCTAGACTCTGAAAATGAACTCCTTCCTCTTTGTATGTTTACAAACACTATTTTATTGTATCACTAAGTTGGAAGCGTCTCTCTCTCTCGCCCCATTTGAATCACAGCAGCTGACTGATATAAATGCCAGTTACTAAAGGAACTGGCATGAGGGCAGACTGTTTGTTTAACTTGGCAGCCCTTGTGCAATTATCTTGCACCACAGCTGACTGACTGCAAAAGGCCACAGCTTTAAAAAGGGAGGCAGACAAAACAGCACATCTTTCCCAAGTTTATGTGTGTGTCTGCTACTACACTGCTGTTCTGGATACAGCCTGGAGAACAGTGTAGCAGCAATACTGTGTGCGACTGAGAAACAATTCATTTGACTGCAAATCCGTCTTTCGGATGAGATGTTAAACTGAGGCCCGGCCTGCCCGCTCAGGTGGACATAAAGGATCCCATGGCACTATTTCAAAGAGGAGCAGGGGAGTTCTCCCCAGTGTCCTGGCCAATATTTGGCCCTCAACCAACATCACCAAAACAGATTACCTGATCATTATCTCACTTCTGTTTGTGGGATCTTGCTATGCACAAATTGGCTAAAGCGTTTCCCAACATTACAACAGTGACGACACTTCAAAAATACTTCATTGGCTGTGAAAGGCGCTATATAAATGCAAGTTCTTTTTTTCTTGCAAACCACAAATACCAATGGAAGATGGGAAAATTACCGTCATTAAAAATAAGCCACAGCCAGCACTGCATAAACACAGTATTCTATCTGTTTTACTTTCCCAGAATGAACTTAGTTGGGAAATGGATAGGCTGCAAAGCTGGTGGCTTGGTATATCCTGTGTGTCAGGACACTCCACCCCAAGTCCAATAAAACTTGAGGTGCTATTTTTACAAACATTATATAAAAATTGCATTAGGTTTCCGATTGCAACATAAACAATACTTTACTCCTTAAAAAGTTAAGATATAAAACCAGATATTTGATCTCTCAGGTGGATGTAAAATATCCCGCAGCACTATTTCAAAGAGCAGGGGAATTCTCCCTGGCCAATATTTATCCCTCAACCAACATCACTACTCAGATTATCTGGTCCATTATCACATTGCTGTTTGTGGGATCTTGCTGTGCACAAATTGGCTGCCGCGTCCCCTACATTACAACAGTGACTACACTTCAAAAGTACTTCATTGGCTGTGAAGTGCTTTGGGACATCCTGAGGTTGTGGAAGGAGCTATATAAATGCAAGTTCTTTCTTGATACTACAGTACAGCAGCAGGCTTTTTATTTCAGATTCTTACCAGCGTTAACAGGACACCCAGAGAGCTGGAGTTTGCCGAAGGGGGTCGACTGCGCGGTGATCAGGCCCGGCGGAAACGAGGGCAGCCTGGTGATGGGAGCGTGCCTGAACGAAGGCGCCTCCTCCTGCTCCTCGGTCTGAAGACCTTCGTGATCCAGGCGCGGCGAGGCGGAGGACGCCAGGCTTGCGTCCTCTAACTCCTCGGTACATTTTGGGGATAAAAAGGCTGACCTGGACAAATTAGCTGCAGCGAAAAATAATTAGCACAACACAGATTACTTCTCATAGAGCCAATAGCGAGGCATGCTGTTGTTTTTAAAAAAAGACCTGATGTGGAGATGCCGGTGATGGACTGGGGTTAACAATTGTAAACAATTTTACAACACCAAGTTATAGTCCAACGATTTTATTTTTAATCCCACAAGCTTTCGGGGGCTTTCCCCTTCCTCAGGCGGTGTGGAAGTGGGATTATTTTTAATCCCACAAGCTTTTGGGGGCTTTCCCCTTCCTCAGGCGGTGTGGAAGTGGGATTATTTTTAATCCCACAAGCCCGAAAGCTTGTGGGATTAAAAATAAAATCGTTGGACTATAACTTGGTGTTGTAAAATTGTTTACAATTAAAAAAAGACAGCAGAGACTGATTTTAAAGTACGTTCGTGCAAACGCGGTTTGCCCGCTATACGCAATGGGCGCTATAACATGGCAACGTCATTATAGTAATTGGGAAGAATGTTCTATGTAGTGACCTTTTACCTCCTTGTTTCCTGCTTCACTCTGACCTGCAGCATTTTTTTAAAAACTGCAGTCAGTGCTTTGTACAAACTGTAACCCCACAGCACTTAAAGGGAATTAAAGGCTTAAGTACACAAAAGGTAACGAGGTGTTATTTTCATGTGTTTGTTCTTGCATTCAGTGCACCTTAATGAGGTATGAACTAGTGAGTGAGCACAGCTGCTCCTGCCCGAAATAAACGGAGCCCTTAAGATGCTGTAACGGGCAACTTTGAAATTGACGTCAGTGCAAATCATACAGCACAGAAGGAGGTCATTCTGCGCATCATGTCTATCTGTACCGGCTCTTTGAAAGAGCTATTCAATTAGTCGCACTCCCCTGCTCTTTCCCCATCGCCCTGCAATTTTTCCCTTGTGCAAATGGACGACAGCTATGACGTTTTGTCTGATATAAGCGACTGACCGTTTTGAACGTGGACGTTTTGAACGGTGGGGACTGTATTTTGACTTTCCCGCTTGTGCAATCCCCAGCACAGAAGTTGCTGCAGCTGCACTGACCAGTCAGGTTCAAGCGAATCTCTTTCCACTCCCCTTACAAGCCTCAACCGATACAATTAAAAGCTGTACTCCCCTGCCACATTTCCCCCGAGGGATCTCTCTGCATTACCTGGTGCAGTGGATCTCACAGGTGGAGTCTGTCTTTTTGAAAGGAAGTTGCGTAGCTGGGATTGTTTCACTGGAGAAAGTTTGCCTGAAGGTAAGAAAACAAAAAATGAGAAATGTAAAAAGCACTGCGGTGTCTGAAAGTCAATCCAGGGGTGTGTCTGTCATCTCTTCCATACAGCACAGACGGGAGGACATTCAGCCCATCGTGCCTATCAAAGAGCTAGCCAATTAGTCCCACACTCCTGATCTTTCCCCATCGCCCTGCAAATTTTTCCTTTAGAAACTTCCTATTGAATCTGCTTCCACCCCCCTATCAGGCAATGCATTTCAGATCATAACTCACTGATTAAAATAGTGCTCATCTCCCCCTCTGGTTCTTTCGTCAGGTATCTTAAATCTGTCCCCTCTGGTTACGACCCTCCTGCCAGTGGAAACAGTTTCTCCCCATCCACTCTATCAAAACGCCTCAATTTTGAACGCCTCTATTAAATCTCCCCTTAACCATCACAGCTCTGGAGAACAATCCCAGCTTCTCCAGTCTCTCTGCATAATTGAATTCCCTCATTCCTGGCGCCATTCCAGTAAATCTCCTCTGCAAGGCCTTGACACCCTATCTAAAGTGTGGTGCTCAGAATTGGACACAATCTTCCAGCTGAGGCCTAATCAGTGATTTATAAAGATTTAGCATAACTTCCTTGCTTTTGTACTCTATGCCAGGATCCCGTATGCTTTTTGTAACAGCTTTATCAGCTTGTCCTGCCACCTTCAAAGATTTCTGTATGTGAACTCTAGGAAGGTTCAACTGGGAAAATCTGCCTGCTCAGGTGGATCGAGAGAGCTGACAGCACTGTTTAAAGAGCAGGGAGTTCTCCTGGTGTCCCAGCCAACATTCCTCCCTCAACTAATGCCAACAAAAAAAAGAGAAGCACAGTGTGCAGTTCTGATGAAGGGTTGCACCCAAGACATTAACCTGACTACACTCTCCACAGATGCTGAACTGGTTGCTGAGTGTTACCAGCATTTTCTGTTCTTCTTAATGCTGTTTGCAGGATCTTGCTGTGTGAAACATGCATAACAATGGCTGTACTTCAAAATAAACTAATTGTATGGGAAGTGCTGTGGGACAGTTGAGTGAGATAAAGCACAATATAAATGCAAGCTCCTTCTCAAAACAGAAGGAAAACTTGGCCAAGTGGTGTTCACTCAGCTTTAATTAGAATTCCATTAAAAATCAAGGACAGAAAAATGCAGAGCCAGCAAAAGGCCATTTGGCCCTTTCCCAACAAGCATCGATCCCTTATTTTAAGGAACACCTAACTCATATCTCTAAAACCCTGAATAACTCTTCTGAACAGACACCAATCCAGATCCTTTATAAAACTGTCAATTGACCCAAATCGACTCTTCCCTGGGAGTCTGTTCCACTATCTTGTGGTGTAAAAAGTTTTTTCTAATCTCTAACCTTGCTTGGAGTTTGTGAATTTTGTCCTCGAGTCCCACGCTCATGGTCCAAGTTCAAATAGCCTGCTGACAAACTTAACTGTTATATTAGAGAGCTGCATCACATCTCCCTCCCCGAAACTAAATTTAGTCACTTGACTCTCTCTGTAACTTCGAGGTCCCTTAAAGAAGTGAAACTATCCTTCAGAACCTTTCTCGTGAATACGAGGTCATTTGACTAGAGCTACAATTGCTGTCAAGGCTCGCAAGTGAACAGCTGCCACTGGGGCGAGGTAGCGGAGTGTGACCATCACACATGGAACTGTACCCCAAGCCTTTGGGAGCGGAAATTTGGGGGGGGGGGGGGGGGAAGAAAGAGCACAGATTCCCATTCCCATCTGTATCATTTACACCTGGCTGGTTAGGTGGAACTTCACTGCACAGAGAACAGCATTCCAAAAAGATGAATCCTGTCCTTACTTTGATATCCTTATATATTGGAGGATTCGCCCTCTGTGGTCACCACCCTGGAATTACATCAGAAATTGAGCTCCAAATTTTAATTTTTAAAAAAAATTTGAATTAAACCTATAGTGAAATATTTTATAAAGGTCTGGTGGCTGCCTTACAAATACCCCCGGAGCGTGAGGCGGAGGTGGAAAACTGTTCGCAACGTTGGTGTCCTATTTGATGCTGAGATGAGCTTCCGAACATAAATCCTCTCCATCACCAAGACCGCCTGCTTCAACCTCTAACATCGCCCGTCTCCGCCCCTGCCTCAGCTCATCTGCTGCTGAAACCCACATCCATGACTTTGTTACCTCTAGACTCGACTATTCCAATGCTCTCCTGGCCGGCCTCCCATCTTCCACCCTCCATAAACTTGAGTTCATCCAAAACTCTGCTGCCCGTATCCCAACTCACACCAAGTCCCATTCTCCCATCACCCGAGCTCGCTGAACTACACTGGCTCCCAGTCCGGGAACGCCTTGTTTTAAAATTCTCATCCTTGTTTTCAAATCCCTCCATGGCCTCGCCCCTCCCCATCTCTGTAACCTTCTCCAGCCGTACAACCCTCACAGATCTCTGCGCTCCTCTAATTCCTGCCTCTTACGCATCCCCGATTTTAATCGTTCCACCGTTGGCAGCAGTGCCTTCAGCTGCCGAGGCCCGAAGCTCTGGAATTCCCTCCCTAAACCTCTCCCCTCCTTCAAGATGCTCCTTAAAACCTACCTCTTTGACCACTTTTGGTCACTTGTCCTAACATCTCATGTTGCTCAGTATCAAATTTTGTTTGATAGGCGCTCCTGTGAAGTGCCTTGGGACATTCTACTACGTTAAAGGCGCTATATAAATGCAAGTTGTTATTGGTGTTGCTGGAAACAGAAGTCCTATCAGCACAATGAACCACAAAAACAGAGGCAGACAGCCTCAAGATACCCAGACTCTCCAGACATGATCTCATCAGTTGGCATAGATCCCAGACATGATCTCACAGGGTATGTTTCCGAATGTCCCCAGGCAGGGAGACCAACACCATGCACCCACGAACTGTCAGAGGGCCCCACAGGCTCCAAAGGTGGATGATGCACCTAGGCAGAGTATTTTTCACTCTTTGAATGGAAGCATCGCCCACACAATCTTCGCACAGGTCCTGCTTTAATCATAAGCTCAGCCCACACAAAGTGCCAGCAGCAACCCCTGACCTGTCGTTTCCACCCCTTATAAAGGCAGCGCACCTGCACACTCGTTCATTTGGACCCATCACTGCAGCAAGTAACAGGTTAATAGACACTTAACCCTGAATGAAAAGCACCAATCAGACTTGGTGTGCAATGAGAAAAGAAAGAACTTGTATTTCTACTGCATCTTTCACAACCCCAGGACGTCCCAAAGCACTTCACAGCCAATGAAGTACTTTTTGAAGAGTGGTCACTATTGTGTAATGTAGGGAAATGCGGCAGCCAATTTGCACACAGCAAGATCCCACAAACAGAAATATGATAATGACCAGATAATCTGTTTTTAGTGATGTTCGTTGAGAGATAAATATTGGCCCCAGGACACCGGGGAGAATTCCCCTGCTCTTCTTTGAAATAGTGGCCGCGGGGATCTTTTACATCTACCTGAGGGGGCAGACGGGGCCTCTGTTTAACGTCTCATCCGAAAGATGGCACCTCCGACCGTGCAGCATTCCCCCAGTACTGCATTGAGTGTCAGCCTGCATTTTGTGCTCAAGTCTCTGGAGTGGGACTTGAACCCACGACCTTCTGACTCAGAAGCGAGAGAGCTACCCACCGAGCCATGGCCGATACCTATTATGGATGTGCAGTACAATGACAGGCTGAGAAAAATTGCTTCCCCCCATTCAATTCAATCCCCTCCTCTCCTGAAGTCACAGTCCTTAAGCACCCCAACAGACCATATCACAGCGGAGAGCTGAACACGACCCTATTCCCTCCCCGACATCCAGATGCACACGATTTCCAGCAGAGCACAGCGAGTTGTGATCAGCAGTGGGGAACCCTGGTTGATTCAATGCCCCCCCCACCCCGCCCGGCCTCGATGGACCAGGAAAACGAGCGACTGCAGTACCCCAACGACTGTACCAGCTGAGATCAGCTAACGCAGCACGGGAAAGAAACCCAAGATCACCTGAACTGTATGGAGTAATGATACCCTGGGTGGTGCCCTGACCCACTAGTTCATAAAGGGGAAGTAGGCAGAGTGTTTTGGATAAGTCGCGCTGCTTTAAAAGTTCACTTAAGAAAGAAAAACCCTTTCCCCATGAATGAATCGGACACAATACAGCGATGATTTACCTGGGCTGTTTGAAGTCACCTTTGGCACTCCATCCAAGGTAGTTTTCACCAAAACATTACGCAGCATCTCCAACTCGGCATCCCAGCTGAAGAAAAAGTAAACTGGGATACATTTACTTGGCATATCGAATGTACGGTTAAAATGTGATTCATAATTGGGGTTAGTTTGGGATTGTTCTGGAGACAGCACAGACACAATAGGCCCCAGTGGTACCCTTGTGTGCTATGACCTTCAGAATATAACCAGTTTTTTTTTTAATCAAAGGCTCCGGTATATCTATTTGTGGTTACCTTTACAAATCTCACGACTGCCCACATTATATGGAGGTAAGATTTGTCTTTTCAACAAAGCAGGATTTACAGGACTGTTCAGGCCCACTGTGTCTGTGAGGGATCTTTAGACTTGTCCCGACATTTAATAAAGATCAAATGCAGCATATTAATTCAGATGACAAGGGGGAACGAAGCGAGTTACATCTTAAGGTCAAAATCCATCCAACAACACCCGCGAGAGCTGGGACTGTGCCAAGACACCGACACTTCTCTCTGGATCAGCAATCCACCGACAAAAATAACCTGAAATTCATTTCCTCGCTCCGATCCAATTTGTTTTATTACATAAAGGACACGGAGGCATCGGCACAAGATAAATGGCGAACATTTACACGACTTTTGTAGCGGATACTAGAAATGGCATCTTTTAAAACACAAACTTTGATATAGAATAAGGTCAACTATTAGTGCAGTGTAAGTAAAAAGGATGCCTTCCATTTTTCAGTGCCAGGCAAGGAGCCTTTCCCCTTGTACATTTTTCATCTGGTCAGTAACTTTCAGAATACTTCCATTATACCAGCAGCACATGCCACTCACAGATGGAAATGCAAAAACAGCAGGGCCAATAACTTCCCTGCAGGGGGTCAAGTCTTTAAAGAAAGAACTTGCATTTATATAGCGCCTTTCACGACCTCAGGACATCCCAAAGCGCTTCACAGCCAATGAAGTACTTTTGAAGTGTCGTCACTGTTGTAATGTGGGGAAACGCTGCAGCCAATTTGCGCACAGCAAGATCCCACAAACAGCAATCGGATAATGATCAGATAATCTGCTGGTTGAGGGATAAATATTGGCCAGGATACCAGGGAGAAGTCCCCTGCTCTTCTTCGAAATAGTGCTGTGGGATCTTCCACGTCCACCTGAGGGGACAGACGGGGCCTCGGTTTAACGTCTCATCCGAAAGACGGCACCTCCAACAGGGCAGCACTCCCTCCGTACTGCACTAGGAGTGTCAGCCTGGATTTTGTGCTCCAGTCTCTGGAGTGGGACTTGAACCCACGACCTTCAGACTCAGAGGAGAGTGATGTCACTGAGCCACAGCTAATACCTAATGGAAGCATTGAGAATCTTTTACACTTAACGTTCTTCATGAGGACATGCGTAAAACCTACCATTGATCACTCTGCAGACACTTGTCACTGGGCACACACCACTTGGAGGTCTGATTATAAATGCGGAGATTCTGCAGGCTGTTTACCAGCTCATTAATCTTCTTATTCTGCTGGTTAATGATCTCATGATGACTAGCCAATGCGTTGAACAATACTTCCCTCTCTGGTAGAAGCAAGTGCCTGGAGTGAAATAGTGAATGTTTTTAATTTTTTAAAAAAACCTGACAAAATAGTGAAGATTAAACACACAGTTGCTCCGCTCAGGACAGCTATATGAAAACTAAAATTACCGAACACATTCTTGTATCGAACCTTGGTGAGGCCACATTTGCAGTACTGTGCACAGTTCTGGCCTCCATTTGATAAAAAGGATAGAGGCACTGGGAAGATGCAAAAAAGATTTACCCGAATGATACCAGGACTGAGAAATTAGACCGATCAGGAAAGGCTGAACAGGTTGAGGCTCTTTTCTCTAGAAAAGAGAAGACTGAGGGATGACCGGATCGAGGTCTTTAAGATCATAAAGGAGTTTGATAGGATAGACGTAGCAAAGATGTTTCCACTTGTGGGGGAGACCAGAACTGGGGGCCATAAATATACAATAGTCACTAAGAAATCCAATAAGGAATTCAGGAGACACCTCTTTACCTAGAGAATGGCGAGAATGTGGAATGTGCTAACACGCATGAGGGAGAAAGGAATAGAAGGGTATGCTGATAGGGTTAGATGAAGTAAGGAGGGAGGAGGTTCGTGTGGAACATAAACACTGGCATGGACCAATTGGGCCGAATGGCCTGTTTCTGTGCTGTACATTCTATGTAATCATAGAAATTTATGGCACAGGAGGCCATTCGGCCCCATCATGTCTCCGTATGCCTCCTTAACCACCTTATCTTCTACCTTCCTGTCCTGCTACCGGTGGTCATGCACTCCAAGGTCCCTCTGTTCCTCTGCACTTCTCAGTATCCTACCATTTATTGCAGTAATACTGCAGACATACGTGGAAACCAAGTACATTCACGTGTCTTCAATGGTTAAGTGTGTGCCTACAGCACAGGCTTTCAAACGGGAGCCCAAGAATCTCCAATGGATCAGCAAGATTTCAGTCTGTATGCCAACAGATTTCCGTATTTGATGACTTTCGGTTAACTATGCTGCTGCACACAAACATTTTCTGCAACGACAGCACTGTGTCCCTTTGGGCAGCCGATACCATCTCGGAAATTAGAGTCCAGCTCCTCTTCGATCAGTGCCAGGGGATCTTTTACCTCCACCCGAGAGGGCAGATAGGACCTCGGTGTAACGTCTCATCCGAAAGACAGCATCTCCGACAATGCAGCACTCCCTCAGTGCTGCACTGGGAGTGCCAGCCTAGATTATGCGCTCAAGTCTCTGGATTGGGACTTGAATCCACGACCTTCTGACTCCGAGGTGAGAGTGCTACCCACTGAGCCATGGTTGACACCGTATTCTAAAGCTGAGGCACATTACCCAGTTCGACATCCAGACCCACTTACTTGTGTTTCTTGTTCTTTTCCTGGTACTGCTCCCACTCCATATCCAACACATCATTTACATCCCGTACTGCAAACTTCACGTACTGATGCAGGCGACGAATTTCCTGCAAACCAAAATGATTCCATAACGTTATTTTTGGTTTCCCGATCAATTTTCAAAAGAAAAAGTGCACAATAGTATATGTCAAAGAGCTGACAACTGCACGACTGATAAATTACTGGGCCATCTCCACAGGCACAGTAGACAATCCCACCGCAATAGTCCCAGAGCTTCTCATTCCTGCCTACCGGCTGGCCAAAAAGTATTTCTTTGACGATCAATGGAACAGAGGACACGTATCGAACTGTCGTGTTTATAGTCTTGGATTTGTGATTCTACACATCACCAACACATTTGCAGTGGGAAAATCAGCTGCTGCAACTTTACTGAGCAGAATAATCATTTACTCACCGTTATGAGTGTGCTCAGAACCCTAGTATAACCCGACAGGGACATTCAGGTTGGGAGAGGGTGGAGTGAGGAGGATGGGAGCTTCAGCTTGCACAGAATTGGGGGGGGGGGGGGGCGGGAGCTTTTGTCCTCTGCAAACACCACTCCGATATCAGGGAACTCGGGCCGATAATTCATTTATCATTTCATTTCATCTCCACAGGGAAAAATTTCAAACACCTTCTTTGTAGTCATGAATGGGAACGAAATGTAACTCGAGTACATACGGTGGTGTGGTGGTTATGTTACTGAACTAGTAATCCAGAGAACGAGAGTTCAAATCTCACCACGGCAGTTTGAGAACCTGAATTTAGTTTTTAAAAAAAATCTGGAAATAAAAAAATATCGGTAGAAGTGGCCATGAAGCTGTCAGATTGTTGTTAAAAAGCCCCAACTGGTTCACTAATGTCCTTTAGGGAAGGGAACCTGCCGTCCTTACCCGGTCTGGGCCGACTCCTGCTCCTATCTCTTATGGTCAGTCCCCACGCCAATGCGGTTGACTCTTTGGCTTGCTCAGGCAGTTCTCAGTTGTAACAAAAATTGCTGCAGTGGTTGAAGAAGGAGGCCCACCACCACCTTCACAGGGCAACTAGGGGATGCCAGCCGGCCTTGCCACCGATGCCTGCATCCCGAGAATGATTTTTGAAATCGACAGAGGAGTACAACTCTGGTCTGCAACACCCGTCACCTCTGCCCTTGCATGTTTAATGTTACTCTGAATGGAGACGGTACAAGTTGGCAGGCTCCAGCTCATCAATTTGCCAAGTCAATTAAAAAGGGTCTCTAACCAGCACAGATGTCATTTTACTGACACTCATTTGAAACTCGGCTCTCTCTCACCAGAATGCAAAACAAAACAAAGTGCAGTTTTGCTTTTAAAAAAACTGCTCGCTTACTCACAGTCAAAGACTTCTAAAAATTGAATTTCAGCTGTGCGTTACCATGACAAAGGGTAATTATGATACAGAACTGAGAGGATATTCTCATCAGGAAAGGCTGAACAGGCTGGGGCTCTTTACTCTAGAAAAGAGAAGGCTGAGGGGTGACCTGATAGAGGTCTTTAAAATTATGAAAGGGTTTGATAGGGTAGATGTAGAGAAAATGTTTCCACATGTGGGGGAGTCCAAAACTTGAGGTCATAAATATAAGATAGTCACTAATAAATCCAATGGGGAATTCAGGAGAAACGTCTTTACCCAAATAGTGGTTAGAATATGGAACTCGCTACCACATGGATTGGTTGAGGCAAATAACACAGATGCATTTAAGGGGAAGCTCGGTAAGCACGAGGGAGAAAAGAATAGAAGGATATGTTGATATGGTTAGATGAAGTAGGGAGGGAGGAAGCTCATGTGGAGCATAAACACCAGCATGGACCTGTTGGGCCAAACGGCCTGTTTTGGTGCTGTACATTCTATGCAACTTGATGATGTAATTGGAGGAGAGTACGTTCAGGCTACGGCTTCAGAGGCCGGGCAGCCACGGGCCAGGGCGGTGGTGGAGGAGGAGAGACACAGAACAGCCTGTGCCATAGTGCATGGAGGGGCCAGGGTTTGTTCAGCAGGAGGTGGTGTTTCCCTACGTTCAGAGCCAGATTCTGGCGCCAGGCCTCATTATAAATGGAGCCAAAGTGGACGTTTCCTACTTACTGAGAGCGCAGCTACAGTCTGCAACTTTTCATAGTTATCAATCAAGCCATACTACAGGTTCTGGAGGTTTTAAACTTTGATTAATGCACAAATCTAATATATGTTCTTTGTTTGGGGCTCAATTCTAATGATTTTAGGCACTTCTGTGCTGAATGAGCAATTCTGCATTTTTACTCGTGCCAGCTCAGAAAACACACCAAATCTATGATGCACGCACAATCAATGAGCACAAAGGTCCCAGAGATGCTGCTGCTCCCTGACGCTGGGGAGAAGTAATTCACCATTATTCAAGGCCCCATGAGTATCCCAGAAAAGTAAAAACACTAAACCTTAGTATCAAATCACCAGTACAATCAAATCTCTGAACAAATGTTTTCTAGAAATAGAATCATACAGCACAGGAGGCGGTCACTTGGCCCATCATGCCCGTGCTGGCTCTTTGCAAGCTATCCAATTAGTCCCAATGCTCTTTCCGCATAGCCCTGAAAATTTTTCCTTTTCAAGTATTGATCTAATTCCCTTTTGAAAGTGATTACTGAATGTGCTTCCACGGCCCTTTCAGGTAGTGCATTCCAGATCGTAACTCACTGCGTAAAAAAAAAAATATTCTCCTCATCTCCCCTACTGGTTCTTTCGCCAAAGTGTGAAACTCCTTCTCCCTGCTCAGATGCAACCTCCTTTACTGGTGGCAGAGGGACTCAAACAGGCACCAGGTTGAACCTGGGCGAGAATCAGCGGCTTAATTCACCGCAGGTTTCTACCGACGAGCTTTGCCACGATGGGTTAACAGTGCGGTACGATTATCTGAACCACCAGCACAGACCAGACCAGCTACGGACCTTGAGCTGAGCTTCGCTCTTTGGGTCCAGGGGTTTCCTACGCAGCAGCTGAAGATAATTCTGGTCTATGCTTCGTTTGTTTTGCGTAGCTGCATCTTCCACACCAGCGAATCCTTCCAGCAGCGTAGTCTTCAGGGTGCTGATATCTCCGTGCAGAGACTAATGGGGGGTGCGGGAAAAAGAGGGAGAATAAGATCAACCACATCAGCATAAAATGCACTGCCAACCAAAAAGAATTTTCATAATGAGACATGTTTACACCCACGTGTCCTGTAATGGCCTTCCTCAATAAATTGCCTTAGGTCAAGTGCTGACACAGAAAATAGGCAGCGAGGGAATAACAGAATTGCTCTTCCACAGCGACCAAAACAAGAAAGAAGCTCTTAGTGTATTGCGAGAAAGCTGAGAACAGCTTCGGTCCAGGAGCCAGAATCCTGGTCCACTGCTCGGCCCAGGCCGCAGCTTCCCTTCCCACATCCGTTCCATGGCCAAGACCAAAGTGCCCCCACCCCTCCACTATTCTGTGTTCCCGTTCTCCGAGCGACCCCCCCCCCCAAACCCCCTGAAATCATTTCTCCCCCTTTACCGTGTAAGGTGCTTAGAGGCGACTTTCTGTACATGAGGAAGGGAATAGATTGTGTTCGAGTAGACAGTTTGTTCCAATTAAATAGGTTAGGGAGGACCAAGGGGGTCACAATTTTAAGTTGTATGAGGCTAGATGGAGGTTAGATGTCAGGAGGTGGTTCTTTTCCCAGAGAATAGTGGGCCTCTGGAACAGGCTGCCAGCTCACGCAGTGGATGCCGATTGGCTGAATTACTTCCTGTTTCTGGCTGGGACAGAGATCACCTCGTATAAGAGGTAGGTAATTTATAACAATAAATCAGGGCCCGAGTGATCTCTGGTACAAGAGGTAGGTAATGTGTAACATTAATCAGGGCCAGAGTGATCTCTGGTACAAGAGGAAGGTAATGTGTAACATTAATCAGGGCCAGAGTGATCTCTGGTACAAGAGGTAGGTAATGTGTAACATTAATCAGGGCCAGAGTGATCTCTGGTACAAGAGGTAGGTAATGTGTAACATTAATCAGGGCCAGAGTGATCTCTGGTACAAGAGGTAGGTAAGGTATAACATTAATCAGGGCCAGAGTGATCTCTGGTACAAGAGGTAGGTAATGTGTAACATTAATCAGGGCCAGAGTGATCTCTGGTACAAGAGGTAGGTAATGTGTAACATTAATCAGGGCCAGAGTGATCTCTGGTACAAGAGGTAGGTAATGTGTAACATTAATCAGGGCCAGAGTGATCTCCTGGACTAGTTTTGATCGCCTAAAGACGATTTGAAGAGGAATTTCCCAGATTTCCCCCCCCCCCCCCCCCCCCAAATTGGCCTGGGGTTTTTTTTAATCCGGTTTTACACCTCTCCCAGGAGATCACATGGTTTCAGCTGCGGTGGAGAGTGTGTCGATTGTGATTTCTCAATTGTGTGGAAAGGGCCGGATGGACCAGAGAGTCTTTTCCTGTCTGTCGCTGTTCGGATACATGTACGAGGAATGCAATCGAGATGACAGTGGTTATCAGGCATGTTAAACATGTCGGCAATCGGCCACCTACAATACTTCAAGGCACTACATTAACGTGGTTACTTTTCCCACTGATTAGCCAGTGACACTCTGGTATGGCCTTGGTTCAGATTCCAGCAGCTGCCAACTCCTCCCCCATTGAAGAATTAGCCTACGACCAACCTACGACCCTCAGGTCTCCACTTACCTCAGTGGTCTCTTTGATCTCCAACAGGAAGGTATGGAGCGTCTCTGCGTCAAACTTCAGGTGGCTCATCTCCTCAGCGCTGCCAACCTCAAAGCTGGCACTTGCTGTACGAGCTTTCAAATCATCCAGTTCCTTCTGAAAGAGAGCAATCTATCCAAAGCACACGGTGCATTAGCATTCAGTAGGAGGCACTTTTCAAACAAATATACTTGCAACTGAGCCAAGAAAAAAAAAACGGAACTTGCATTTATGTCGTTCCTTTCACATTCTCAGGGTATCCCGAAGGGTTTACGGCCAATGAAGAACCTTTGAAGTGGCGTCCCTGTTGAGCCTTGGGATGTTTCACTACATTGGCGGCCATGCCTTCGGTCGCCTAGGCCCCAAACTCTGGAATTCCCTCCCTCGTCGCCCGCCTGCCCACCTCTCTATACACTCCTTAAAACCTTCCTTTTGGTCTCCCGTCCTAATATCTCATGCAGCTCGGTGTCAATCTTTGTCTGATTACGCTCCTGTGAAGTGCCTTGGGACGTTTTATTACGTTAAATGCACAATATAAATGCAACCTGTTGTTACAGGTGCTGTATAAATACAAGTTATTGTTGTTATGTAGGGCAACACAACAGCCAAATTGCACAAGCAATGTGATAATGACCAGGTAATCTGTTCTGGCGATGTTGAGGGACGAATATTGGCCAGGGCAGCGGGGAGAGCTCCCCTGCTCTTCTTCAAATAGAGTCACAGGATCTTTTACATCCACCTGAGATGGCAGACAGGATGCACTGTCCACCCAGATGGAAACGCAGATCACCAGGCACCGTTTGCACTGTTCGGAGATCAACTAAGGGCAGGGCACAAACTGAATACTGGAAAAAAGTATCGGCAGTGGCTCAGTTGGTCGCACTCGCACCTGATATCAGAGGTTTACGGGTTCAAACCCCACTCCGGTGTCTTGAGCACATAATCCAGGCTGACACTGCCGGTGCAGTACTGAGGGAGTGCTGCGCTGCCGGAGGTGCCGTCTGTCCTCTCAGGTGGATGTAAAAGATCCTATGGCACTGTTCAAAGAAGAGCAGGAGAGATCTCCCCAGTGTCCAGGCCAATATTCATCCCTCAACCAACATCAATAAAACAGATTATCTGGTCATTTATCACATTGCTGTTTGTGTGACTTGCAGTGCATAAATTGGCTGCCACGTTTCCTACATGACAACAGTGACTACACGTTGAAAGTACTTCATTGGCTGTAAAGTGCTTTGGGATGTCATGAAAGGGGCTATATAAATGCAAGTTTGTAAAAGAACGCCAGAACAATTCATTTTAATGATGTGTTACAAAGCTCTGCGTTCAAATGACAATGTTGCTGATATCGTTGTGTTATTGAGCTCGTTCTGTGCCTGTGCGACGGCCTTTTCTCCGCTGATTAACACGTGTGTTATGGAGTCAAACACAAAATGCCAGGCAGCTAGTTGCCAAAGTGGGCGCAAAAGTGAAAGCGAATCGGCTGATCAGCGCAGAAGCCTCAAACGGACAAAATGCTTCAGTTCCCATTGAACAGGGATCTCGCCAGACATTTCACACCCCCCGCTCTCACCTCCTCCATGATTCCCATCATGACCGGGTCCAAGGGTTGCTGATGCTGCAGCTGCTTCTCCAGATCAGACACGGACAGATTCAGGGTCGCTGAGGCCTGGAGAGAAAAGACAAAGCCATCGGTAATAGTACCTGCAGCAAAAATATTCACCCCCATAATAAATCAGAAGCAGCGGTCCTTTGCAGTGGCAATCAAAATAAGACACGGCTCCTATTAACATACAAAATTGAGGGGCAGGAAAAGACCAGCTGGTCCATCAAGCCTGCCCCACACACCATGGCGGCCAGATTATCATGACGAAATCCTTCCTTCCTTCCCCCTCCCACCTGCAGCCATATAATCTCCCGGTAGAAGCGAAAACCCAGAGGAAAAAAACACTATGGAAAATTCCTCTCCGACCCCCCTCAGGCGATCGAAACCAGTCCAGGGGACCAGGTGTTATCTGTAAAGACACTGACCTTCGATGTGATGTGATCTCTGCCCCAGTCAGGAACCGATCCAGCTCCCTCCTGAAGGCAGAGAGTCGACACCCACCACACCAGCCGGCAATGCATTCCAGAGACTCTTTAAGGATGAGCACAGAACGCCAGGCACCAAGCTTCCATTATGAATGTCTTTCCAATGGTTTCATGCTTGTGGGGCACTAATTTCGTGTGGAATCCATCAACTCAGGACAGGAATATCAGTAATGGACGAACGAACATTTGACGACCAGCTCAATGCTTCAGTGACTCCCAGTGGCAAAAACTGGAAACTACAGCAGGACATCCAACGCAAGGCAGTTTCTGCTATTGACAGGATGGTGACAAGTCACTGCAGCCACAGCACTCTGTATCGAGGGAGATATCTAAGCATGGTCCATGGATACATACCAAACACATCAATTTGGTCAGTCCTGCTAACAGCAGCAAAATACCTGCATTCTGGAAAACCCATTTAGGTTAAGAATGATCTCACAGGCCCTCCGCACTAGACAATCTTTAAAAAAGACATTACTGGGATCCGGCAGGCAGGGTGACACAAAGATATCCCACTGCAGAGCCTCATCCTGAAGTGTTGACAAGGTATTCGCTGATTTCCAACCCCCCCCTCCCCACCCCCCGACACATGGCATTGCTCATCAGCAAACCGGAGTCTGCAGCACGGGGGAGTGATGCTCAGCTGGTCATGTGAATCCACGTTTACCCCGGCCTGCCCCTTTAAGGAATGCTCGGCCTGCCCCTTTAAGGAATGCTCGGCCTGCCCCTGCGGGAGAAGAGAAAGGTACATCCCAAGGTCACTCAGAGGCTGTTTGTTGTTTGCTGTGGGACGTCCCTCTAGATTGACAACAATCAGACATCGCAGGCCCAGCTGGCCAGGTCAGAGGAAACCAGCAGGAAATGCTGGACTATTTTTTTTTAAATACATAGAGCGAAAGCTGTGATTTTTGTTGCCGTTTGACGTGAAACTGAGATTTGAATCCATTGGTGGGGGGGGGGGGGGGAGCCCAAACATCGAGAGTCTGAATCACAGTGACTGGTGCCGTGCAGATTCTTACCTGGGTAGGGCAAGTCTTAGGAATAGGAAGGACAGCGGGAGGGCCCATTGCACTTCGAGTCGTGGCTACAGGGAGAAAGAAATAAACAAGATTAAATACTGCACAGCAGAGTGGGAGGGGGGGAACAGAGTGGGAGCGGGGGGGGGGGGGGGGGGAACAGAGCGGGAGCGGGGGGGGGACGGCGACGACAGAGGGGGGAAACCAGAGCGGGGGGGGGGGGGGGGGGACGACAGAGTGGGAGCGGTGGGAGCGGGGGGGGACGGCGACGACAGAGGGGGGAAACCAGAGCGGGGGGGGGGGGGGGGGGACGGACGACGGAGTGGGAGCGGGGGGGGGACGGAGTGGGAGCGGGGGGGGGGACGGAGTGGGAGCGGGGGGGGGACGGAGTGGGAGCGGGGGGGGGACGGAGTGGGAGCGGGGGGGGGACGGAGTGGGAGCGGGGGGGGGACGGAGTGGGAGCGGGGGGGGACGGAGTGGGAGCGGGGGGGGACGGAGTGGGAGCGGGGGGGGACGGAGTGGGAGCGGGGGGGGACGGAGTGGGAGCGGGGGGGGACGGAGTGGGAGCGGGGGGGGACGGAGTGGGAGCGGGGGGGGACGGAGTGGGAGCGGGGGGGGGACGGAGTGGGAGCGGGGGGGGGACGGAGTGGGAGCGGGGGGGGGGACGGAGTGGGAGCGGGGGGGACGGAACGGAGTGGGAGCGGGGGGGACGGAACGGAGTGGGAGCGGGGGGGACGGGACGGAGTGGGAGCGGGGGGGACGGGACGGAGTGGGAGCGGGGGGGACGGGACGGAGTGGGAGCGGGGGGGACGGGACGGAGTGGGAGCGGGGGGGACGGGACGGAGTGGGAGCGGGGGGGACGGTACGGAGTGGGAGCGGGGGGGACGGTACGGAGTGGGAGCGGGGGGGACGGTACGGAGTGGGAGCGGGGGGGACGGTACGGAGTGGGAGCGGGGGGGACGGTACGGAGTGGGAGCGGGGGGGACGGGACGGAGTGGGAGCGGGGGGGACGGGACGGAGTGGGAGCGGGGGGGACGGTACGGAGTGGGAGCGGGGGGGACGGGACGGAGTGGGAGCGGGGGGGACGGGACGGAGTGGGAGCGGGGGGGACGGGACGGAGTGGGAGCGGGGGGGACGGGACGGAGTGGGAGCGGGGGGGACGGGACGGAGTGGGAGCGGGGGGGACGGGACGGAGTGGGAGCGGGGGGGACGGGACGGAGTGGGAGCGGGGGGGACGGGACGGAGTGGGAGCGGGGGGGACGGGACGGAGTGGGAGCGGGGGGGACGGGACGGAGTGGGAGCGGGGGGGACGGGACGGAGTGGGAGCGGGGGGGACGGGACGGAGTGGGAGCGGGGGGGACGGGACGGAGTGGGAGCGGGGGGGACGGGACGGAGTGGGAGCGGGGGGGACGGGACGGAGTGGGAGCGGGGGGGACGGGACGGAGTGGGAGCGGGGGGGACGGGACGGAGTGGGAGCGGGGGGGACGGGACGGAGTGGGAGCGGGGGGGACGGGACGGAGTGGGAGCGGGGGGGACGGGACGGAGTGGGAGCGGGGGGGACGGGACGGAGTGGGAGCGGGGGGGACGGGACGGAGTGGGAGCGGGGGGGACGGGACGGAGTGGGAGCGGGGGGGACGGGACGGAGTGGGAGCGGGGGGGACGGGACGGAGTGGGAGCGGGGGGGACGGGACGGAGTGGGAGCGGGGGGGACGGGACGGAGTGGGAGCGGGGGGGACGGGACGGAGTGGGAGCGGGGGGGACGGGACGGAGTGGGAGCGGGGGGGACGGGACGGAGTGGGAGCGGGGGGGACGGGACGGAGTGGGAGCGGGGGGGACGGGACGGAGTGGGAGCGGGGGGGACGGGACGGAGTGGGAGCGGGGGGGACGGGACGGAGTGGGAGCGGGGGGGACGGGACGGAGTGGGAGCGGGGGGGACGGGACGGAGTGGGAGCGGGGGGGACGGGACGGAGTGGGAGCGGGGGGGACGGGACGGAGTGGGAGCGGGGGGGACGGGACGGAGTGGGAGCGGGGGGGACGGGACGGAGTGGGAGCGGGGGGGACGGGACGGAGTGGGAGCGGGGGGGACGGGACGGAGTGGGAGCGGGGGGGACGGGACGGAGTGGGAGCGGGGGGGACGGGACGGAGTGGGAGCGGGGGGGACGGGACGGAGTGGGAGCGGGGGGGACGGGACGGAGTGGGAGCGGGGGGGACGGGACGGAGTGGGAGCGGGGGGGACGGGACGGAGTGGGAGCGGGGGGGACGGGACGGAGTGGGAGCGGGGGGGACGGGACGGAGTGGGAGCGGGGGGGACGGGACGGAGTGGGAGCGGGGGGGACGGGACGGAGTGGGAGCGGGGGGGACGGGACGGAGTGGGAGCGGGGGGGACGGGACGGAGTGGGAGCGGGGGGGACGGGACGGAGTGGGAGCGGGGGGGACGGGACGGAGTGGGAGCGGGGGGGACGGGACGGAGTGGGAGCGGGGGGGACGGGACGGAGTGGGAGCGGGGGGGACGGGACGGAGTGGGAGCGGGGGGGACGGGACGGAGTGGGAGCGGGGGGGACGGGACGGAGTGGGAGCGGGGGGGACGGGACGGAGTGGGAGCGGGGGGGACGGGACGGAGTGGGAGCGGGGGGGACGGGACGGAGTGGGAGCGGGGGGGACGGGACGGAGTGGGAGCGGGGGGGACGGGACGGAGTGGGAGCGGGGGGGACGGGACGGAGTGGGAGCGGGGGGGACGGGACGGAGTGGGAGCGGGGGGGACGGGACGGAGTGGGAGCGGGGGGGACGGGACGGAGTGGGAGCGGGGGGGACGGGACGGAGTGGGAGCGGGGGGGACGGGACGGAGTGGGAGCGGGGGGGACGGGACGGAGTGGGAGCGGGGGGGACGGGACGGAGTGGGAGCGGGGGGGACGGGACGGAGTGGGAGCGGGGGGGACGGGACGGAGTGGGAGCGGGGGGGACGGGACGGAGTGGGAGCGGGGGGGACGGGACGGAGTGGGAGCGGGGGGGACGGGACGGAGTGGGAGCGGGGGGGACGGGACGGAGTGGGAGCGGGGGGGACGGGACGGAGTGGGAGCGGGGGGGACGGGACGGAGTGGGAGCGGGGGGGACGGGACGGAGTGGGAGCGGGGGGGACGGGACGGAGTGGGAGCGGGGGGGACGGGACGGAGTGGGAGCGGGGGGGACGGGACGGAGTGGGAGCGGGGGGGACGGGACGGAGTGGGAGCGGGGGGGACGGGACGGAGTGGGAGCGGGGGGGACGGGACGGAGTGGGAGCGGGGGGGACGGGACGGAGTGGGAGCGGGGGGGACGGGACGGAGTGGGAGCGGGGGGGACGGGACGGAGTGGGAGCGGGGGGGACGGGACGGAGTGGGAGCGGGGGGGACGGGACGGAGTGGGAGCGGGGGGGACGGGACGGAGTGGGAGCGGGGGGGACGGGACGGAGTGGGAGCGGGGGGGACGGGACGGAGTGGGAGCGGGGGGGACGGGACGGAGTGGGAGCGGGGGGGACGGGACGGAGTGGGAGCGGGGGGGACGGGACGGAGTGGGAGCGGGGGGGACGGGACGGAGTGGGAGCGGGGGGGACGGGACGGAGTGGGAGCGGGGGGGACGGGACAGAGTGGGAGCGGGGGGGACGGGACAGAGTGGGAGCGGTATCTGAAAGCAAATTGTAAAACACAGCGTTACCTGGAGCGGAGCTCGTTCGAGGGCCATGGAATGACGGTCTTGGGTGACCAGAGGAGTGGGCAAACGATAATTCTTCTGCCAAGGTGGGTTTTTGCAGGATCGACTCAAGAGACGAATCGCTCTCCGTGGACTCAGAGTCGATACCCCAGAACCTACAAAGGAGAGCAATTCCATTACTGCTGAATACAGCAGAAACTAAAATCATCCACTGCACCACATAAGTAACCAGCACCTTTAAAAACAAAGCACAGAATCAGGACAGGCCATTCAGCCCATCAGGTCCACTCTTTGCACAAACCATGTTGGACCCACCCCATCGTGGACACCACCCAACCCATCTAATCTCCAGAGGGAAAGGTCTGTGTGAATACTGAAATAAAAACTGAAAATGGTGGAAAATACTCAGCAGTTCAGGCAGCATCTGTGGTGAGAGAAACAGAGTTAATGTTTCAGGTCGATGACCTTTCGTCAGTTGAAGCGAGGAGAAAAATGCCAGTATCGTGCACCCTGCACCGTTTGGAACCATTCTTTTTAAGGAATCCAAGCAGAATCCAAATGCAAACCAAGTGACATAACCTCTGCTTGGGACTAACATAAGAGATACACAGAAAATAGGAGCAAGAGTCGGCCATTCGGCCCTTCAGGCCTGCTCCACCATTCACAATGATCATGGCTGATCGTCTAACTCAGTACCCTGTTCCCGCTTTTCCCCATATCCCTTGATCCCTTTAGCATTAACAAATCTATCTCCTTCTTGAATACACCAAATGACTTGGCCTCCACTGCCTTCTGTGGTAGAGAATTCCACAGGTTCACCGCCCTCTGAGTGAAGAAATTTCTCCTCATCTCAGTTCTAAATGGCATACCCCATATCCTGAGACTGTGACCCCTCGTTCTGGACTCCCCAGCCATCGAGAACATCCTCCCTGCATCTAGTCTGTCTAGTCCTGTTGGAATTTTATATGTTTCGATGAGATCACCTCTCATTCTTCTAAACTCTAGTGAATATAGGCCTAGTCAATCCAATCTCTCCTCATAAGTCAGTCCTGCCATCCCAGGAATCAGTCTAGTAAACTTTTGTTGCACTCACTCCATGGCAAGGACATCCTTCCTCAGATAAGGAGACCAAAACTGCACACAATACTCCAGATGTGGTCTCACCAAGGCCCTGTATAACTGCAGTGAGACATCCCTGATCCTGTACTCAAATCCTCTTGCAATGAAGGCCAACATACCATTCGCCTTCCTAACTGCTTGCTGCAACTGAATGCTCGCTTTCAGCGACTGGTGCACAAGGTCACCCAGGTCTCGTTGCACCTCCCCTTTTCCCAATCTATCACCATTCAGATAATAATCTTTCTTTCTGTTTTTTTACAACCAAAGTGGATAACCTCACATTTATCCACGTTATACTGCATCTGCCATGTTCTTGCCCACTCACCCAACTTATCTAAATCACATTGGAGCCTCTTTGCATCCTCCTCACATCTCACATTCCACACCAGCTGTGCGTCGTCTGCAAACTTGGAAATGTTACATTTAGTTCCCTCATCCTAATCATTGATATATATCGTGAATAGCTGGGGCCCAAGCACTGATCCCTGCGGTACCCCACTTGTCACTGCCTGCCACCTGGAAAAAGACCCGTTTATTCTTACTCTGTTTCCTGTCTGTCAACCAATTCTCAATCCATGCCAGTATATTCTCCCCAATCCCATGTGTTTTAATTTTGCACACTAACCTCTTGTGTGGGACCTTATCACAAGCCTTCTGAAAATCCAAATACACCACATCCACTGGTTCTCCCCTATCTATTCTACTAGTTACATCCTCAAAAAACTCCAGTAGATTTGTTAAGCATGATTTCCCTTTCATAAACCCATGCTGACTTTGTCCAATCCCATTAATGCCTTCCAAGTGTTCTGTTATCACATCTTTTATAATAAACTAGCATATTCCCCACTACTGATGTTAGGCTAACTGGCCTGCAATTCCCTGTTTTTTCTCTCCCTCCTTTTTTAAATAGTGAGGTTACATTTGCCACCCTCCAATTTGTAGGAACTGTTCCAGAGTCGATAGAATTTTGGAAGATGATCACCAATAAGAACATAAGAAATAGGAGCAGGAGTAGGCCAATCGGCCCCTCGAGCCTGCTCCGCCATTCAATAAGATCATGGCTGATCTGATCCTAACCTCAAATCTAAATTCATGTCCAATTTCCTGCCTGCTCCCCATAACCCCTAATTCCCTTTACTTCTCGGGGAATCAATGCATCCATTATTTCCAGGGCCACTTCCTTTAGTACTCTGGGATGTAGATGATCAGGCCCTGGGGATTTGTCAGCCTTTAGCCCCATTAATTTTCCTAGCACTTTTTTTACTAATACTGGTTTCCTTCAGTTCCTCCCTCTCACTAGATCCTTGGTTCGCTAACATTTCTGGGAGGTTATTTGTGTCCTCCTTTGTGAAGACAGAACCAAAGTATGTGTTTAATTGTTCTGCCATTTTTTTGTTCCCCATTATAATTTCCCCCATTTCTGACTGTAAGGGACCTACATTTGTCTTCACTAATCTTTTTCTCTTGACATATTTATAGAAGCTTTTACAGTCAGTTTTTATGATCCCTGCTAGTTACTCTCACTCTATTTTCTCCCTCTGAATCAATCTCTTTGTCCTCCTTCGCTGAATTCTGAACTGCTCCCAATCCTCAGGCTTGCCGCTTTTGCTAGCAATTTTATATGTCTCCTCTTTGGATCTAATACTATCCCTAATTTCTTTTGTAAGCCACGGTTGAGCCACCTTTCCTGTTTTATTTTTGCACCAGACAGGAATGAATAACTGTTGTAATTCCTGCACACGTTCTTTAAATATTAGCCATTGAAATAGGAGTAGGCCCGACGGCCCCTCGAGCCTGCTCCGCCATTCAATCAGATCATGGCTGATCTTCGACCTCAACTCCACTTTCCCGCCCGATCCCCATATCCCTTGATTCCCCTAGAGTCCAAAAATCTATCGATCTCAGCCTTGAATATACTCAACGACTCAGCATCCACAGCCCTCTGGGGTACAGAATTCCAAAGATTCACAACCCGCTGAGTGAAGAAATTTCTCCTCATCTCAGTCTTAAATGGCCGATCCCTTATCCTGATACTATGCCCTCTAGTTCTAGACTCTCCAGCCAGGGGAAACAATCTCTCAGCATCTACCCTGTCAAGCCCCCTCAATTTTTTTTTTTATTCGTTCATGGGATGTGGGTGGCGCTGGCAAGGCCAGCCTTTATTGCCCATCCCTAATTGCCCTCGAGAAGGCGATGAGCCGCCTTCTTGAACCGCTGCAGTCCGTGTGAAGATTCTCCCACAGTGCTGTTCGGTAGGTCGTTCCATGATTTTGACCCAGCGACGACAAAGGAACGCGATATATTTCCAAGTTGGGATGGTATGTGACTTGGTGGGGAACATGCACATGGTTTTGTTCCCATGTGCCCGCTGCCCTTGTCCTTCTAAGTGGTCGAGGTCACAGGTTTGGGAGGTGCTGTTGAATATTGTATGTTTCAATGAGATCACCTCTCATTCTTCTAAACTCCAGAGAGTATAGGCCCATTCTACTCAATCTTTTCTCATCGGACAATCCTCTCATCCCAGGAATTAATCTAGTGAACCTTCATTGCACCACCTCTAAGGCAAGTATATCCTTCTTTAGATAAGGAGACCAAAACTGTGCGCAGTACTCGAGGTGAAGTCTCACCAAAGCCCTGTACAATTGTACTAAGACTTCCTTACTCTTGTACTCCAACCCCCTGCAATAAAGGCCATTTGCTTTCCTAATTGCCTGCTGTACCTGCATGCTAACTTTTTGAGTTTCTTGTACCAGGACATTCAAGTTTCTTATCCTGAGGTTATGCTGGAACTGTACAAAACACTGGTTAGGCCACAGCTTGAGTACTGTGTACAGTTCAGGTCACCACATTACAGGAAGGATGTAATTGCATTAGAAAGGGTACAGAGGCGATTTACAAGGCTGTCGCCAGGACTGGAGTATTTTAGCTACGAGGAAAGATTGGATAGGCTGGGATTGTTTTCTTTGGAACAGAGGAGGCTGAGGGGTGATTTAATTGAGGTGCACAAAATTACAAGGGGCCTCGACAGAGTGGATAGAAAGGTCATACTTCCCTTAGCAGAGAGGTCAATAACCAGGGGGCATTGATTTAAAGTGATTGGTAGAAGGATTAGAGGGGAGCGGAGGAAAAATGGTTTCACCCAAACCCTCAACTCATTTAAAAAGTACCTGGATGTGCACATGAAGTGCTGTGACCAACAAGGCTATGGACCAGGTGCTGGAAAGTGGGATTTGGCTGAGTGGCTCATTTTCGGCTGGCATGGACACGATGGGTCGAATGACCCCCTTCTGTGCCGTAAATCTTCTATGATTCTCTGGATACCAACATTTAATAGTTTCTCACCATTTAAAAAATATTCTGTTTTTCTATTCTTCCCACTCAAGTGAATAACCTCACATTTCCCCACATTATACTCCATCCGTCACCTTTTTGCCCACTGACTTAACCTGTCTCTATCCATTTGCAGACTGTGTCCTCCTCACAGCTTACTTTCCCATCTAGCTTTGCAACGTCAGCAAACTTGGATACATAACACTCGGTCCCTCCATCTAAGTCATTAATACAGATTGTAAATAGCTGAGGCCCAAGCACTGATCCTTGCGGCACTCCACTAGTTACAGCCTGCCAATCCGAAAATGACCTGTTTATCCCTACTCTCTTTACTGTCTGTTAACCAATCCTTTATCTATGCTAATATATTACCCCAACCGCATGAGCCCTTATCTTGCATAACAACCTTTCACGTGGCACCTTATCAAATGCCTTTTGAAAATCCAAATATATATCCACTGGTTCTCCTTTATCTACCCTGCTAGTTACAGCCTCAAATAACCAAAAAAATTGTCAAACACGATTTTCCTTTCATAAAACTATGTTGACTCAGAAAATCATAATATGCCCTGTTACCACTTCCTTAATAATGGATTCCAGCATTTTCCCAATGACTGATGTCAGGCTAACTGGCCTGCAGTTCCCTGTTTTCTCTCTCCCTCCTTTCTTGAATAGCGGGGTTACATTTTCTACCTTCCAATCCACTGGGACCATTCTAGAATCTAGGGAATTTTGGAAGATCACAACCAATGCATCCACTATCTCTGCAGCCACCTCTTTTAGAACCCTACGATGTAGGCCATCAGGTCCAGGGGATTTGTCAGTTTTTAGTCCCATTAATTTCTCAAGTACTTTTCTCTACTGATAATAATTACTTTAAGTTTCTCACTCTCATTAGCCCCTTGGTTCCCCACTATTTTTGGTATGCTTTTTGTGTCTTCTACTGTGAAGACAGAATCAAAATATTTGTTTAACATCTCTGCCATTTCCTGATTTCCCCATTCTAATTTTTCCTGTCTCGGCCTCTAGGGACCAACGTTTACTTTCGCTGCTCTATTCCTTTTTACATACTTGTAGAAACTCTTACAATCCGTTTTTATATTTCTTGCAAGTTTACTTTCATATTCTACTTTCTCCCTCATCATCAATTTTTTGGTCGTCCATTGCTGGTTTCGAAAACTCTCCCAATCCTCAGGCTTACTTGTCTTCATGGCAACATTATAGGCCCCCTCTTTTAATCTAACACTATCCTTAACTTCTTTAGTTAGCCACGGATGGATCACTTTTCCCGTGGAGTTTTTATTTCTCAATGGAATGTATATTTTATAAGAATATTGAAATATTTCTTTAAATGTTTGCTATTGGTTTTCAACCATCAAACCCTTTAATTTAATTTCCCAATCTACCTTTGCCAACTCGCCCATCATACCTATGTAATTGGCTTTATTTAAGTTTAAGACACTAGTTTCGGATTGAAGTACATAACACTCGAACACAATGTGAAATTCTATCATATTATGATCAATCTTCCCCAGAGGAAGTACAAAGAAGGTTCACTCAGTTAACCCCGGGGATGAGGGGGCGGACATATGAGGAGAGGTTGAGTAGATTGGGACTCTACTCATTGGAGTTCAGAAGAATGAGAGGCGATCTTATCGAAACATATAAGATTGTGAAGGAGCTTGATCGGGTGGATGCGGTGAGGATGTTCCCAAGGATGGGTGAAACTAGAACTAGGGGGCATAATCTTAGAATAAGGGGCTGCTCCTTCAAAACTGAGATGAGGAGAAACTTCTTCACTCAGAGGGTAGTAGGTCTGTGGAATTTGCTGCCCCAGGAAGCTGTGGAAGCTACATCATTAAATAAATTTAAAACAGAAATAGACAGTTTCCTAGAAGTAAAGGGAATTAGGGGTTACGGGGAGCGGGCAGGAAATTGGACATGAATTTAGATTTGAGGTTAGGATCAGATCAGCCATGATCTTATTGAATGGCGGAGCAGGCTCGAGGGGCCGATTGGCCTGCTCCTGCTCCTATTTTTTATGTTCTGATGAGGACCCTTTACTGTGAGATTACTAATTAGCCCTGTCTCATCACACAATACAAGATCTAAAAATAGCCTGTTCCCTGGTTGGTTCCATGACATATTGCTCTAGGAAACCGTCTCAAATGTATTCCATGAACTTGTCCTCCAAACTATCTTTGCCAATTTGGTTTGCCCAGTCTATATGAAGATTGAAGTCCCCCATAATTATTGCATTACCTTTATTACAAGCTCCTCTTATTTCGTGTTTACTATTCTGGTTGAGTATAGCAGATTAAGGGGTGATGTAATTGAGGTGTTTAAGATGATTGAAGGATTTGATAGGGTAGACAGAGAAACTATATCCTTTGGTGGGGGGAATCCAGAACAAGGAGTATAACCTTAAAATTAGAGCTCGGCCGTTCAGGGGTGATGTCAGGAAGCACTTCTTCACAGAAAGGGGAGTGGAAATCTGGAAAACACTCCTCCCCCAAAAAGCTGTTGAAGCTGGGGGGGGGGTCAATTAAAAATTCCAAAACTGAGATTGATAGATTTTTGTTAGGCAAGAATATTGAGGGTTACAGGACCAAGGTGGGTAATTGGAGTTAAGATACAGATAAGCCATGATCTAATTGAATGGCGGAACAGGCTATCGTGGCTGAATGGCTGACTCCTGTTCCGAGGTACAATATTGGGTTGTCAGGTTCTAACATACAGTGAAGCCAAGTTTTGATGGTTACCTTTACTAAGCAGCTCCCCAAAATTCTTGAATCGAAATGGACAATATTGAGGTGCGATAGACAATTTTAAGCAGGCTGGGTGTGGCTGCTTGAAGCCAAGTTTATTCAGACTTTTAGAAACTTGGCACAATCACTTCAGACAACCGAGATTAGTATCCAGTACACATCAGAGTACTGGGCACAGCTTTGGTCTCCATGTTACAAAGGCACTGGAGAAGGTACAAAAAAGACGTACAAGGCTGATACCAGAACGACAAGATTATACCGATCAGGAAGGAATGAACTTGCCACTTGCTTCTAGAAGAGGTGGAGGGGTGACCTGATAGAGGTCTTTAAAATTATGAAGGGGTTCGACAGGGTAGACGTAGAGAAGATGATCAAGAAATTGTTACAGGGAGAAAACTGAATGAGAGTAAACTAGCAAGAAATATAAAAATAGATTCTCAGAGCTTCTACAAGTATGTAAAAGGGAGATTAGCGAAAGTAAACGTGGGTCTCTTCAAGGCAGAGACAGGAGAAATTATAATGGGGAATAAGGAAATGGCAGAGACGTTAAACAAATATTTTGTACCTGTCTTCACAGTAGAATACACAGAAAACATAACGGAAATAGTGGGAAACCAAGGGTCTAATAAGAGGGAGGAATTTAAAGTAATTAAGATTAGTAAAGAAAAAATATCAAATCATAAAGGTTACAGCACGGAAGGAGGCCATTTGGTTCAGAGTCCGAGCCGGCTCTATGCAAGAGCAATCCAGCTAGTCCCAATCCACCACCCTATGCCCATAGCCCTGTAAATTTTTTACTTTCAAGTACTTATCCAATTCCCTTTTTGAAGGCCATGATTGAATCTGCCTCCACCACCCCCTCTGGCCGTGCATTCCAGATCCTAACCACTCGCTGTGTAAAAAAGTTTTTCCTCATGTCACCTTTGGTTCTTTTGACAATCACCTTAAATCCATGTCCTCTGGTCCTTGATCCTTCCTCCAATGGGAACAGTTTCTCTCTATCTACTCTGTCTGGACCCTTCATGATTTTTGAATACCTCTATCAAATCTCCTCATAACCATCTCTGTCCAAGGAGAACAACCCCAGTTTCTCCAGTCTATCCACATAACTGAAGTCCCTCATCCTTGGAATCATTCTGGTAAATCTCTTCTGCACCCTCTCTAAGGCCTTCACATTCTTTCTGAAGTGCGGTGCCCAGAACAGCACACAATAGTCCAGTTGTGGCCATACCAGTGTTTTATAAAGGTTCATCATGACTTCCTTACTTTTGTACTCCATGCCTCTATTTATAAAGCCCAGGATCCCATATGCTTTTTTAACTGCTTTCTCAACCTGCCCTGCTACCTTCAATGATTTGTGCACATATACCCCCAGATCACTCTGTTCCTGTACCCCTTTTAAGAGTTGTGCCCTCTAGTTTATATTGCCATCGTTCTTCCTACCTAAATGTATCACTTAGCATTTTTCTGCGTTAAATTTCACCTGCCACATATCCGCCCATGCCACCCGCCAGTCTATATCCTCTTGCACTATATCGCTATCCTCCTCACTGTTTACTACCCTTCCAAGTTTCTTGTCATCTACAAATTTTCAAATTGTGCCCCATACACCCAAGTCCAAGGCATTAATATATATATATATATATATATATATCAAGAAAAGCAGTGGTCCCAGCACCGACCCCTGGGGAACACCACTGTATACTTCCCGCCGGTCCGAAAAACCATTCACCACTACTCTCTGTTTCCCATCACTTAGCCAATTCTGTATCTATGTTGCTACTGCCCCATTTATTCCATGGGCCGCAATCTTGATGACAAGACTACCATGTGGTACTTTATCAAATGCCTTTTGAAAGTCCATATACACCACATCAACTGCATTGCACTCATCTACCCTCTCTGTTACCTCATCAAAAAACTCAATCAGGTTAGTTAAACATGATTTGCCCTTAACAAATCCATGCTGGCTTTCCCTAATCAATCCACACTCGTCCAAGTGACTGTTAATTCTGTCCCTGAGTATCATTTCTAAAAGTTTCCCCACTACCGAGGTTAAACTGACTGGCCTACAGTTGCTGGGTTTATCCTTGCACCCTTTTTTGAACAAGGGTGTAACATTTGCAATTCTCCAGAGCACTTAGGAAATCATATGATTAGGCAGAGTCAACACGGTTTTAACGAAAGGGAAATAGTGTTTCACAAATCTATTAGCGCTTTTTGAGGATGTAACTTGCAGGATAGATAAAGGGGAACCAGTGGATGCAGAATATTTGGATTTTCAAAAGGCATTCAATAAGGTGCCACACAAGGGGTTGTTACACAAGATTAGGGTTCATGGGATTGGGGGTAATATATTCGCATGGATAGAGGGTTGGTTAACGCCAAAACACAGAGAGGAGGAATAAATGGGTCATTCTCGGGTTGGCGGGCTGTAACCAGTGGGGTGCCGCAAGGATCAGTGGGCCTCAGCTGTTTACAATCTATATCAATGACTTAGATGAGGGGCCCGAGTGCAATGTATCCAAGTTTGCTGATGATTCAAAGCTAGGTGGGAAAATAAGCTGTGAGGAGGACACAGAGTCTGCAAAAGAACTTAAGTGAGAGGGTGAGAAGGTGGCAGATGGAGTATAATGTGGGGAAATGTGAAATTATCCACTTTATTGGAAAGAACAGAAAAGCAGAATAGTTTTTAAAAAGGTGAGAGACTAAGAAATATTGGTATTTAGAGAGGTTTGGGTGTCCTTGTACACGAATCACAGAAAGTTAACATGCAAGGACAGCAAGCAATTAGGAAGGCAAATGGCATGTTGGCCTTTATTGCAAGGAGGTTGAAGTACAAGAGTAAGGAAGTCTTGCTGCAATTCTATAGGGCTCTGGTAAGACCACACCTGAAGTCCTGTGCATAGTTTTGGTCTCCTCACCCAAGGAAGGACATACTTGCCTTAGAGGGGGTGCAACAAAGGTTCACTGGATTGATTCCTGGGATGAGTAGATTGAGTAGAATGGGCTGATATTCTCTGGAGATAAGAAATATGAGAGGTGATCTCATTGAAACATAAGATTCTGAGAGGGCTTGACAGGGTAGATGCTAAGAGGTTGTTTTTTCCTTGCTGGAAAATCTGGAACTCGAGGTCATAGTCTCAGGGTAAGGGGTTGATCATTTCGGACTGAGATGAGAAAAAAATTTCTTCACTCAGAGGGTTGTGATTCTTTGGAATTCTCTACTTCAGAGGGCTGTGGATGCTGAGTCTTTGAGTATATTCAAAACTGAGACGGAGTGTTTTTGGACACTGGGGGAATCAAGGGAGGTCGATGATCAGCCATGATCTTATTGAATGGCGGAGCAGGCTCGAGGGGCCGTATGGACTACTCCTGCCTCTGTTTCTTATGTTCTTATGTTCCAGCTTGTGGGGGATTCCAAAACTAGAGGTCATAAATATAAGATAGTCACTAATAAATCCAGCAGGGAATTCTGAAGAAACTTCTTTACCCAGAGAGTGGTTAGAATGTGGAACTCGCTCCCACATGGAGTAGTTGAGGCGAATAGCACAGATCCATTTAAGGGGAAGCTCGATAAACACGAGGGAGAAAGGAATAGTTATGCCGATAGGGTGAGATGAAGGGGGGAGGGAGGAGGCTCATGTGGAGCATAAATACACCAGCGTGGACCAGTTGGGCAAATGGTCTATTAATTCTATGCAATTCCATAAGATAGGTGATAATCGTACAGTGCAGGACTGACCTGACAAATTTGGCAGAAGCAGCAGAGGCTGGCGGACCAATCTTCACTCTCTGCGAGTTGCTGATTTCTTGATTCTCCGAGGAAGAGTTGGAGTCGAGGACATCGGCAGATGAGATCTGGGCGAGGGGAATGTTGCTGGGGGCATCTGCGTCTCTCGCTGCTGGTCTTGGGACAACAGGCAGGACTTTTGTAGTGTGGGGCGGGATCGATGTCATCGACGAGGTGGGGAAAGCCGGCAGAATCACTGCCGGCAACAGCGACTGGCGGCGCGCGGTAGCGGGCTGCACGCCCAGCGTGGTGCCAAGTGGCTGTGCCGCAGTGGCCTGAGTTGGCACCGTTGTTGAGGGAGCAGGGAATGATGCACCAGCTGGAAGTCAAATCACACAAGCATAAAAAAGTTGTGTTAAATTCTCTGATGTAACGTTAAAATGGCACTTTTTCCAAGAGGCGCAATAATTATATAAAATCAGAAAGATTTCATACAACAGAATTCTTTCAACGGGCACAGGTAGAAAAATGTTCAGTCGGTCAGTCATCAGTGGGTTTAATAGAACCATGATACACAGGAGGAGGCCATTTGGCCCATTGTGCTTCTGCCGGCTCTTTGAAAGAGCTATCGAATTAGTCCCACTCCCCTGCTCTTTCCCCATAGCCCTGCAAATTTTTTCCCCCTCAAGTACTTATTCGATTCCCCTTTGAAAGTTACGACTGAATCTGCTCCCACCGCCCTTTCAGGCACTGCATTCCAGATCCTAACAACTTGCTGCGTTAAAAAAAATCTCATCTCGCCATTTATCTTAAATCTGTGCCCTCTGGTTACCGACCCTCCTACCAGTGGAAACAGTTTCTCCCTATCTACTCTACCAAAACCCTTCATGATTTTTAACACCTCTATTAAATCTCCCCTTAACCTTCTCTGCTCAAAGGAGAAAAATCCCAGCTTCTCCAGTCTCTCCACATAACTGAAGTCCGTCATCCCTGGTATCATTCCGGTAAATCTCCTCTGCACCCTCTAAGGTCTTGCCATACATGGTGAATTAGCCTTGCATCCTGAACGAATTAGCCCAGGGTGCTTTTTAATATTCCAGTAATAGTATTTTGTGTCAACCGTGGCTCAGTGGGTAGCACTCTCGCCTCGGAGTCAGAAGGTCGTGGGTTCGAGTCCCGCTCCAGAGACTGGAGCACAAAAATCCAGGCTGACACTCCAGTGCGGTACTGAGGGAGTGCTGCACTGTCGGACGAGACGTGAAACTGAGGCCCCGTCTGCCTTCTCAGGTGGACGTAAAAGATCCCATGGCACTATTTGAAGAGCTCCCTGGTGTCCTGGGGCCAATATTTATCCCTCAACCAACATTAAAACAGATGATCTCGTCATTCATCTCACTGCTGTTTGTGGGATCTTGCTGTGCGCAAATTGGCTGCTTCGTTTCCTACATTACAACGGTGACTACACTTCAAAAGCACTTCATTGGCTGTAAAGCACTTTGGGACATCCCGAGGTCATAGAATCATAGAAGTTTACAACATGGAAACAGGCCCTTCGGCCCAACATGTCCATGTCGCCCAGTTTATACCACTACGCTAGTCCCAATTGCCTGTACTTGGCCCATATCCCTCTATACCCATCTTACCCATGTAACTGTCCAAATGCTTTTTAAAAGACAAAATTGTACCCGCCTCCACTACCGCCTCTGGCAGCTCATTCCAGACACTCACCACCCTTTGAGTGAAAAAATTGCCCCTCTGGACCCTTTGTGTCTCTCCCCTCTCACCTTAAATCTATGCCCTCTCGTTATAGACTCCCCTACCTTTGGGAAAAGATTTTGACTATCTACCTTATCTATGCCCCTCATTATTTTATAGACTTCTATAAGATCACCCCTAAACTTCCTACTCTCCAGGGAAAAAATTCTCAGTCTATCCAACCTCTCCCTATAAGTCAAACCATCAAGTCCCGGTAGCATCCTAGTAAATCTTTTCTGCACTCTTTCTAGTTTAATAATATCCTTTCTATCATAGGGTGACCAGAACTGTACACAGTATTCCAAGTGTGGCCTTACTCATGTCTTGTACAACTTCAACAAGACATCCCAACTCCTGTATTCAATGTTCTGACCAATGAAACCAAGCATGCCGAATGCCTTCTTCACTACCCTATCCACCTGTGACTCCACTTTCAAGGAGCTATGAACCTGTCCTCCTAGATCTCTTTGTTCTATAACTCTCCCCAACGCCCTACCATTAACGGAGTAGGTCCTGGCCCGATTCGATCTATCAAAATGCATCACCTCACATTTATCTAAATTAAACTCCATCTGCCATTCATCGGCCCACTGGCCCAATTTATCAAGATCCCGTTGCAATCCTAGATAACCTTCTTCACTGTCCACAATGCCACCAATCTTGGTGTCATCTGCAAACTTACTAACCATGCCTCCTAAATTCTCATCCAAATCATTAATATAAATAACAAATAACAGCGGACCCAGCACCGATCCCTGAGGCACACCGCTGGTCACAGGCCTCCAGTTTGAAAAACAACCCTCTACAACCACCCTCTGTCTTCTGTCGTCAATCCAATTTTGTATCCAATTGGCTACCTCACCTTAGATCCAGTGAGATCTAACCTATGTAACAACCTACCATGCGGTACCTTGTCAAAGGCTTTGCTAAAGTCCATGTAGACCACGTCTACTGCACAGCCCTCATCTATCTTCTTGGTTACCCCTTCAAAAAACTCAATCAAATTCGTGAGACATGATTTTCCTCTCACAAAACCATGCTGACTGTTCCTAATCAGTCCCTGCCTCTCCAAATGCCCGTAGATCCTGTCTCTCAGAATACCCTCTAACAACTTACCCACTACAGATGTCAGGTTCACCGGTCTGTAGTTCCCAGGCTTTTCCCTGCCGCCCTTCTTAAACAAAGGCACAACATTTGCTACCCTCCAATCTTCAGGCACCTCACCAGTAGCTGTCGATGATTCAAATATCTCTGCTAGGGGACCCGCAATTTCCTCCCTAACCTCCCATAACGTCCTGGGATACATTTCATCAGGTCCCGGAGATTTATCTACCTTGATGCGTGTTAAGACTTCCAGCACCTCCCTCTCTGTAATATGTACACTCAAGACATCACTATTTATTTCCCCAAGTTCCCTAACATCCATGCCTTTCTCAACCGTAAATACCGATGTGAAATAATCATTCAGGATCTCACCCATCTCTTGTGGTTCCGCACAAAGATGACCTTGATCCTTAAGAGGCCCTACTCTCTCCCTAGTTACTCTTTTGCCCTTTATGTATTTGTAGAAGCTCTTTGGATTCACCTTTGCCTTATCTGCCAAAACAATCTCGTCCCCTTTTTGCCCTCCTGATTTCTCTCTTAACTCTACTCTGGCAATCACTATACTCTTCAAGGGATCCACTTGATCCCAGCTGCCTATGCATGTCATATGCCTCCTTCTTTCTGACTAGGGCCTCAATCTCCCGAGTCATCCAAGGTTCCCTACTTCTCCCAGCCTTGCCCTTCACTTTATAAGGAATGTGCTTACCCTGAACCCTGGTTAACAGACTTTTGAAGGCCTCCCACTTTCCAGACGTCCCTTTGCCTGCCAACAGACTCTCCCAATCAACTTCTGAAAGTTCCTGTCTAACACCATCAAAATTGGTCTTTCCCCAATTTAGAATTTTAACTTTTGGGCCAGACCTATCATTCTCCATAGCTATCTTAAAATTAATGGAATTATGATCACTGTTCCCAAAGTGATCCCTCACTAACACTTCTGTCACCTGCCCTTCCTTATTTCCCAAGAGGAGGTCAAGTTTTGCCCCCTCTCTAGTCGGGCCATCCACATACTGAATGAGAAATTCCTCCTGAATACACTCAACAAATTTCTCTCCATCCAAGCCCCTAATGCTATGGCTGTCTCAGTCAATGTTGGGAAAGTTAAAGTCCCCTACTATTACCACCCTATTTTTCTTGCAGCTGTCTGTAATCTCCTTACATATTTGCTCCTCAATTTCCCGTTGACTATTTGGGGGTCTGTACAATCCTATCAAAGTGATCTCTCCCTTCTTATTTTTCAGTTCTACCCATATAGACTCAGTGGGCGAACCCTCAGATATATCCTCTCACGACTGCCGTGATGTTCTCCCTAATCAAGAACGCAACTCCCCCTCCTCTCTTACCTCCTGCTCTATCTTTCCTATAGCATCTGTACCCTGGAACATTGAGCTGCCAGTCCTGCCCCTCCCTTAGCCATGTTTCAGTAATAGCTATAACATCCCAGTCCCATGTACCCATCCATGCCCTGAGTTCATCTACCTTGCCCATCAGACTTCTTGCATTGAAATAAATGCAGTTTAGTCTAGACTTCCCTTGGTCTTTGCCCTGCTTTCTCAGACCATCTGTCCGGTCATGTTTTGTACACTCTCCCTTACTGCCTTTTGTTTCTGTCACCACTTTACTTCCCACTGACTTCCTGCATCGGTTCCCACCCCCCTGCCACTTTAGTTTAAACCCTCCCCAACAGCACTATATAAATGCAAGTTCTTTCTTTACTAGACTTATCTCTTTTAAAGCCAAAGAAGGGTGGAAAAAATTTGCGTGTCACCAATGTTACATTTTCAGGTCTTTTCTACCCCTCGTACTCAATCTTCCAGCCTCCGTAATTTAGATTGCTCTGATCGGCGGCTCCAAACTCCCTACTTCTGTGAGAAGGTCCACACTAACCTTGATATTTAGGTAAGCTGTCGGTATTCATACCCCAAGATAATGAACAAAAACAATCTGTTAATTAATTTAGCTGCTGGAATCTTTTTAAGCTTCCATAGGATCGCCCCAACATCTTTGATGAGCGATAGAGCATTGGGTTGGATTTCAATTATTAAGCAAATTTGTCTGTCAGTGGGTAAAGTGGAACAGCAATATCATGCATATCGATAGTCACATCAGAAATCCTTCCATCCAGCTCCTCAAAAGGAAAATAAAAAGTTGCCATTAACACCACGGCATCCTTTTGCGGAAGTGGCGGCACACTCTCGCTGCCGAGTCAGAAGGTCGTGGGTTCGAGCCCCTCTCCAGAGACTTGAGCACATAATCCAGGTCAACACTCCCAGTCCAGTACTGAGGGAGTGCTGCACTGACAGAGGAGCCATCTTTCGAAAGAGATGTTAAACCGAGGCCTCGTCTGTCCTCCAGCGCTTCACAACGAATGAAGTACTTCTGAAGTGCAGTCACTGCTGGAATGTGGGAAACGCAGCAGCCAATTGGTGCACAGCAAGATCCCACAAACAGCAATGAGATAATCACCAGATTTGTTTATTTTTTTTTAAAAAGTGAAGCCAGGTTGAGGGATAAATATTGGCCAGGGCACCGGGAGATCTCCCCTGCTCTTGTTCAAAATAGTGGCCGTGGGATCTTTTCCTTCTACCCGGAGGCAGATGGGGCATCGGTTTAACATCTCATCCGAAAGACGGCACCTCCAACCGTGCAGCACTCCCTCGGTACTGCACTGAGAGTGTCAGCCTGGACTATGTGCTCAAGTCTCTGGAGTGGGGCTTGAGCCCATTAGAAACAGAGGTGGAAGCAAAATCTATGATAGCTTTGAAAGGGAATGAGACTAAGTGAATAGATCTTTGACAGAGCCGGCATATGCGCAAATGGGCCAATTGGCCCCCATCCGTGATTAAAATTCTGTGTATTTCTTCTGCTCTCAGTCGGTGTAAGTTATATACCTGCTTTCGGCTCCCTCTCTCCTTCAAGACGTGGGCATTTTGGTGGGGTTAATATTGTCTTCACTCCAGGGATAGAGTTGATCATGTGGAATGGACTAAGAACTCCATCTGTTGAGAGCAGCAACAGGATAGGGGCAGGTGCGAAAGTCTTATCATCCCCTGCAAAAGAATTTTATTTAAGGATGGCAAAAAACATAACCATACTGAAGATTTTTAATAAGCAAAGAATTAGATCAATTCGATGTCGTCTTCATTTGGAACTAAGTGAACTGATATTATGTAATTATCAAATATCATACAATCATTGAAAGTTACGGCACAGAAGGAGGCCATTCAGCCAATCGTGTCCTTGCCCGCCAAAAAAAAAGCTCTCCAGCTTCATCCCATTTTCCAGCACTTGGTCCGTAGCCCTGTAGGTTACGGCACTTCAAGTGCACATCCAAGTACTTTTTAAATTAGTTGAGGGTTTCTGCCTCGACCACCCTTTCAGGCAGTGAGTTCCAGACCCCCACCACCCTTTCTCCTCAGCTCCCCTATAATCTTTCTACCAATCACTTCAAATCCATGCCCCCTGGTCACTGACCCCTCTGCTAAGGGAAATAGGTCCTCCCTATCCACTCTATCTAGTCCTGTCATAATTTTGTATACCTCAATTAAATCTCCCCTCAGCCTCCTTTGTTCCAAAATGAAACCTCAGCCTATCCAATCTTTTCTCCTAGGTAAAATTCTCCAGCCCTGGCAACATCCTCGTAAATCTCCTCTGTACCCCCTCTAGTGCAATCACATCTTTCCTACAATGCGGTGACCAGAACTGTACGCAGTACTCAAGCTGTGGCCTAACCAATATTTTATACAGTTCTAGCATAAACTCCCTGCTCTTATATTCCATGCCTTGGCTAATAAAGGAAAGTATCCTGTATGCCTTTTTAAACCACCTTATCTACCTGTCCTGCTATCTTCGGGGATCTGTGTCCATGCACTCCAAGGTCCCTCACTTTCTCTACACCTCTCAATATCCTCCCATTTATTGTGTACTCCCTTGCCAAGTTTGCCCTCCCCAAATGTATTACCTCACACTTCTCTGGATTGAATTCCATTTGCCACTTTTCTGCCCACCTGACCAGTCCATTGATATCTTCCTGCAGTCTACAGCCTTCCTCCTCACTATCCACCACACTGCCAATTTTTGTATCATCTGCAAACTTCTTGATCAAGCCCCCCACGTTCAAGTCCAAATCATTAATATATACCACAAAAAGCAAGGGACCTAGAACTGAGCCCTGCGGGACCCCCCTGGAAACAGCCTTCCAATCGCAATAACACCCATCAACCATTACCCTTTCCTTCCTGCCACTGAGCCAATTTTGAATCTAACTTGTCACTTTCCCTTGGATCCCATGGGCTTTTACTTTTTTGACCAGTCTGCCATGTGGGACCTCGTCAAAAGCCTTACTAAAATCCACGTACACTACATCAAACGCGTTACCCTTGTTATCTGCTTAAAAAATTCAATCACGTTAGTTAGACACGACCTTCCATCAACAAATCCATGTTGACTGTCCTTAATTAATCGATGCCTTTCTAAATGACGGTTTATACTATGTCAGAATTGATTCCAATAATTTGCCCACCACCGAGGTTAGACCATGCATGTGAAGGGGTATCACAGTTGGTGTGTGCATTCTAGGCACACTTGGGCTCCTGCACACAGTGGTAGCAATTTTTTTCCAATGTTCTAAAAGTGTTAAATTTGACCACATTTATATCTACTGATCCCACATGCCCTTCAAGTAACCCTTATTTCCTATAACAATCACATTTCTTTCACTCCTCGGTGTCATATTATTCCCACCACTGACTGGAGGGTGTAATTACAGTCACAAGTTTACATCGGCAGTTCCCATTATAAATGTGGACGTAGGAATTTACAATGGAAAAATATAAACACAAGGAAGAATGAATGACTTTAAAATGGGGACTGAGCTACATCTGCACGGTTTGTTCCAATTATCTCCTGCCCTTTAGCCCTTCACCTGAAGGCGACACTCAGTCTCGATTTTCTTTGTTCAACACCAAGGGAATTCGACTTGTTAACAAAAACAGAAGGGCTCCCAGTCTGACCTTGTAACTGACCCAGCGTTCATTTCGGGAACACAGTGGAATAGACACCTTGCAGCTTTAAGGGGACACACATACTTGTGGTTTAGTGGGAGAACAATACATGGGGCATCACACGCTGACATGTTCTGTATCCTCTCACATTATGAGCAGCTATTTGAGGGAATTCACTACTACGTGCAATATTTCATCTATTACCTCACCTCCACTACGTGAGTCAGCCGTGGTTCAGTGGGTAACACTCTCATCTCTGAGTCAGAGGGCAATGGGTTCAAGTCCCAATCCACAGACTTGAGCACAAAATCTAGGCTGACACTCCAGTGCAGTACTGAGGGAGTGCTGCACTGTTGTCGGATGAGATGTTAAACCGGGGCCCCGTCTACACTCTCAGGTGGTACCTACAAGATCCCACAGCCACTATTTCGAAGAGTAGCAGGGGGGTTTTCCCTGGTGTCCTTGCCAAAATTTATCCCTCAACCAACATCACTGAAAAACAGATGAGCTGGTCATTTATCTCACTGCTGGTTGTGGGACCTTGCTGCGTGCAAATTGACTGTGTTTTCCATTACAACAGTGACAACACTTCAAAAAGTACCTCATCGGCTGTGAAGCACGTTGGGACGACCTGGGGTTGTGAAAGACGCTCTATATAAAAAGAAGTCTTTCTTCCTTATCACCAGGATAGCAGAGTGTTCTTAACAGGCCTTTGCAACAATAAAAGACTGCGCAGGCAAGATGGCTAAACGAGGTGGTGTACACAGTCTATTTACTGTTGTTGCAAGAGTGAGGGTACTAAAAGGTTCCGTGGCTGGCACACGCTCATTGCCCCTCAATGTACCCTGTGAAGAGTCCAGGATCTGCTATAAGCTCAGAGCCAGCCCTCAATAATATTCTGCAGTTGTTACTTAATTTTCTAAAACCAACTAGTTTAAAAGGCCATCAAATATTCTACTAAAACGTTACATTTCAGAACCAAGTTCCCAATTCGAGTCTCAGACAGAAACACAGGCCTATCTGGGGGGAGGGGGGCGGTAAAAGAGAAACTTCCTGTCGGAATTTTAACACGTTGTACGGTCGTCACCGCTTATAACGGGCGTGCTCGTAAGCAGCAAATTATCATCATCTGTCACCCATGAAACCGTTCAATTAAATTCTCTCTCTGGGTCGTCAACAGGGACCGGCTATTTTTCATTCATATTATGATGAACTTCATATGTTAAAATATCAACTGTGTTTCAGAATTTGACTAGCCACTTTAAATGTTTGTTTCCTGCAGAGTTTATTGGGAAATAAAGCATACGATTGTAACTCTATACTCAATCTGTTTGATAAACTGTATAGAGCTGGCTCCTTGTACCCGACACACACAAATAAAAAACAAACTTGCATTTATAAAGCGCCTTTCACCACCTCAGGACTTCCCAAAGCACTTTACAGCCAATTAAGTACTTTTGAATTGTAGTCACAGTTGTAATGTAGGAAACGCAGCAGCCTATTTGCACAAAGCAAGATCCCACAATGTAATAACGATCAGATAATCTGTTTTAGTGATGTTGGAGGGAAAAATACACGTCCAGGACACCGGTAAGAACTCCCCTGCTGTTCTTTGAATAATGCCGTTGGATCTTTTACGTCCACCCAAGGGGGCAGACAGGGCCTCAGTTTAATGTCTCATCCAAAAGACAGCACCTCCGACAGTACAGCACTCCCTCAGTACTGCACTGGGAGTGTCAGTCCAGACTACGGGCTCAAGTCTCTGGAGCGGGACTTCAATCCAAGATCTTCTGACTCCGAGGCGAGGGTGCTGCCCGCTGAGCCGCGGCTGACAGTACTGTAGATAGTGCACGGATGGAATCCTCATCCTCCGTCTCTCCACTGCTCTTGCCTCCATTAACAATAGGTTTGTGTCAAACACTTGCTATCTCCAAACAGGATCGAGATGAGAACTTGCTCCCGGCAGATTCTATGTTCAACATTGAATCGAGCGAGTGTAGAGTCGGGCCATTCTTTGTGGGAGTCTGTCGTCTCGTCAAATCGGCGACTGCACGTCTTACAAAAGAATGCTGAGAGGCAAAGTGGTCTGCGATGAGCAAGTGATTGATCAATCTGGGCTGAAGTACAGAGTGGTCTGGTCAGTTTCCCCGCTGGTCTATCATCTTCGAAGTAGGTCACGGGGGGGGGGGGGGGGGGGGGGTGACTGACGTCGGCTGCCTTAAAGACTTAATGACACTTTAACAAGGTGCGATTAGCTGCTGGACAGGCCTGAGATAGTCAGCGGCAACATTGTGGTTGGTTCTTAATCGCCCGCTGAAATGGCCGAGCAAGCCACTCAGTTGTAAAATCTCGCGACAAAAAGTCACAATAAGAATAAAACCGGACGGACCACCCAGCATCAGACAACGACAAAGGCAAACCAAGCCCAGTCGACCCTGCAAAGTCCTCACTAACATCTGGGGACTTGTGCCAAAATTGGGAGAGCTGTCCCACAGACTAGTCAAGCAACAGCGTGACATAGCCATACTCACAGAATCATACCTTTTAGCCAATGTCCCAGACTCTTCCATCACCATCCCTGGCGATGTCCTGTCCCACCGGCAGGACAGACCCACCAGAGGTGGCGGTACAGTGATATACAGTCAGGAGGGAGTGGCTCTGGGAGTCCTCAACATTGACTCCGGACCCCATGAAATCTCATGGCATCAGGTCAAACATGGGCAAGGAAACCTCCTGTTGATCACCACCTACCGACCTCCCATAGCTGATGAATCAGTCCTCCTCCAGGTTGAGCACCACTTGGAGGAAGCACTGAAGGTAGCAAGGGCACAGAATGTACTCTGGGTGGGGGACTTCAATGTTCATCACCAAGAGTGGCTCGGTAGCACCACGACTGACCGAGCTGGCCGAGTCCTGAAGGACATAGCTGCCAGACTGGGCCTGCGGCAGGTGGTGAGCGAACCAATACAAGGGGAAAAACCTACTTGACCTCGTCCTCACCAATCTACCTGTCGCAGATGCATCTGTCCATGGCAGTATTGGTAGGAGTGACCACCGCACAGTCCTTGTGGAGATGAAGTCCCATCTTCGCACTGAGGTCACCATCCAACGTGTTGTGTGGCACTATCACCGTGCTAAATGGGATAGATTCAGAACAGATCTAACAGCTAAAAACTGGGCATCCATGAGGCGCTGTGGGCCATCAGCAGCAGCAGAATTGTATTCCAGCACAATCTATAACCTCATGGCCCGGCATATTCCTCACTCTACCATTACCAACAAAGCCAGGGGATCAACCCTGGTTCAATGAGGAGTGTGAAAGAGCATGCCAGGAGCAGCACCTGGCATACCTAAAAATGAGGTGCCAACCTGGTGAAGCTACAACACAGGACTACATGCATGCTAAACAGCGGAAGCAACATGCTATAGACAGAGCTAAGCGATTCCACAATCAACGGATCAGATCAAAGCTCTGCCGTCCTGCCACATCCAGTCGTGAATGGTGGTGGACAGTTGAACAACTAACGGGAGGAGGAGGCTCTGTAAACAACCCCATCCTCAATGATGGCGGAGTCCAGCATGTGAGTGCAAAAGACAAGGCTGAAGCGTCTGCAACCATCTTCAGCCAGAAGTGCCGAGTGGATGATCCATCTCAGCCTCCTCCAGATATCCCCACCATCACAGAAGCCAGTCTTCAGCCAATTCGATTCACTCCACGTGATATCAAGAAACGGCTGAGTGCACTGGATACAGCAAAGGCCCCGACAACATCCCGGCTGTAGTGCTGACGACTTGTGCTCCAGAACTAGCTGCGCCTCTAGCCAAACTGTTCCAGTGCAGCTACAACACTGGCATCTACCCAACAATGTGGAAAATTGCCCAGGTATGTCCTGTCCACAAAAAGCAGGACAAATCCAATCCTACGGATGCGAGATTCTTTGGACGTGTGAGACTTGCGATGTGACATGACTGAAGTATACTCTGGATACAAGGTTCCATTGTCGAGATAGATACATACTTCAATCAAATTTATAAATGAAATATAAAACACTCACCTATCTTTAATGGCAGCTGATTGGTGAAGTCGACATCAACCCCAACTGGCATGGTGTCATCACTGTTCTCAGTCACAGGAAGTTCTGCTCGAGCTGCATCCTCCAGGACCCACAACTCCCAGTTTACCTGAACGTGCGATGGGAAAGCAAAGATTGCTCGTGGAACTTAATAATGTTAAAACACAGCAACAGGCCATTCAGCCCAACTAACCCATGCTCCACACGAGCCTTCTCCCTCCCTACTTCATCTAACCGTACCAGCATATCCTTCTATTCCTTTCTCCCTCATGTGTTTATCTAGCTCCACTTTAAATGCATCTGTGCTATTCACCTCAACTACTCCATGTGGCAGCGAGTTCCACATTCTCACCACTCTCGAGTGAAGAGGTTTCTCCTGAATTCCTTACTGGATTATCTTATAGTTACATCCCTAGTTCTGGTCTCCCCACAAGTGGAAACATCTTATCTATGTCTACCCTGTCAAAGCCCATCATAATTGTGAAGACCTCTATCTGGTCACCCCTCAGCCTTCTCTTTTCTGGAGAAAAGAGCCCCAGCCTGTTCAGTCTTTCCCGATAGTTTATTACCTCTCAGTTCTGGTATCGTCCTTGTAGATTTTTTTTTTGCACCTTCTCCAGTGCCACTAAATGCTCTTTATAATATGGAGACCAGAACTGTGAACAGTGCTCCAAGTGTGGTCTACCCAAGGTTCTGTACAAGTTTAATGTAACTTCTTTGTTTTTCAATTCTATCCCTCCAGAAATGAACCCCAGTGCTTGGTTTGCCTTTTTCATGGCCTTGTTAACCTGAGTTACTACGTCTAAAGGTTTGTGCATCTGTACCCCGCGATCAAATGGCAGCAACATCACAGCATTTCAAATAGTCGGGACTTAATCCAGGAGTGCTTATTTCCAGCCCCATTGACGGCTATTATACTGATGATCTCCATTTTAATAATTACTTTTGAAGACAACTGGTGTCGTTACCTTGTCTTGTTGCCGAGCAACGATGCTGACTTCGATGGACGCTGCCGAAGAGGCCAGCAAAAGGTCCCTGTAAATAATACAGCACGAATTGGATACAGCAGTCTACCTGAATCTCATAACCAGACGTTCCTAAACCATCAGGTTTAATGGTTATCTATTCCGCAAATACTTCAGTACAAGCCAACATTTTAATCAACAGCTGTTTTTAAATGAGTTACTTTACGCACGCACGGGTATGCTAAACTTGACTAATCTGTTCACAACAGCTCAGTAACTTGCTTTGCAACTTTGATCGCGGATGAGACGAACACAACACACACAGTACCTTCTCTGTGAATTAGTTTTTAACGAGGCAGACTGGATAATTCACATGCAACAACACCATAAGTTAGTCAAACGCACAATTGGATTTTACACGAGAGCTGCTAAATATTCCGTTTCAATGGCCCAGCTGGTTGAAGACTTGCATTTATACAGCACCTTTCATTGCCTCAGGATGTCCCAAAGCACTTTACAGCCATTTAAGTACTGTTTGAAGTATAGTCACTGTTGTAGTTTACGGATCGCAGCAGTCAACTTGCACACAGCAAGCTCCCACAAACAGTAATGAGATAAATGTGCAGATAATCTGTTTTAGTAATGCTGGTTGAGAAATAAATATTGACCAGATCACCGGGAGAACTCCCCTGCTCTTTGAATATGCCGAGGGATTTTTTACATCCACCTGAGGGGGCAGGCGGCCTCGGTTTAACGTCTCATCCAAAAGACGGCACCTCCGACAGTGCAGCACTCCCTCAGTACTGCACTGGAGTGTCTGCCTAGATTTTGTGCTCAAGTCTCCAGAGTGGGACTTGAACCCACGACCTTCTGACTCAGAGGGGAGACTGCTGCCCACTGAGCCACGGCTGTTTAGAAGGTGCCAGGTTTGATCTCTGGACCGGGCGGAGTTAGCCAATCTCATGGGTGGCATTTCAGGACAGGCTTTCTTCTCCTCCTCTTCATCTTCCTTCCAGTTTTCTCCCACCCCCCACCCCAGCCAACCTTCTCTCCTGAACGCGTCGACTCCCCACTAGGGTGGCACAAATCCACGGGCCCCCGCCGCCCTCCGGTACCTCACCCGAGTGGCTATTTTTCACCAGCCGAGACAATGCGGCTTGGCGGGCTATTCATCCATGTGAGGAATCACGGCTGACCCTGGAGTCATTCCGCATCCACCCATGTACTCCTCCAGCCAGGGGAGACTGGAGAAGTAAATTAAGAGCGAGAACCCTCTCTGCTTCTCATCACCCAACACCCCCACCCCGACCTCAAGGGCACCAAGACAATTAGTCGGTGCCAACTTCCTTCCTGGTCTGTAACACCACAGCTACTTATTGCTTTGACCAGCCTTGCTTCACAAACCAGTTTATACCCGTTCAGTCCTTCTGCAGGAAGGAGGCTGCGTTTATGGGTTGGAAGCAGAAAAAAAAAAAGGAGCGATTTAAAAGAAAACACAATCAGACTCTTGCGTTAACTCACGGTAAAACCGTGCCCACGAGTCCTATGTTGGCGCTGACAGTCTCCTCACACTCGTGCACAAGTTGTGCCCCCAGGTTTGTGGGTGAGCAAACCCCAGCTGCAAGATGCGTTGGACCTGATCACTTGTGCCATTTATTAGAACATACAAGCGGCATGTGAAAGCTGTACTCTCAACGCACCAGTTCTCAACGTAGTGGAGGTAGTAATGATGCTTTCTCTCTGTGGACACTCCAAAACACAGGTCGTTAAAATTCAGGAATCGGTCCTCACGCTTCTCATCCTTTTTCTTGAAAAGAAAATTAACAGATACATTTTAATTCCTTCTCGTGTGAAAAGATTTTGTAACTATTTCCACATTAAACCGCAGATATGACATTGTCAGATATTGATAATATTCATTTTCAAGAGGCATTTCACAATGACGGAACGGTGATGTTTGGTCAATTTTAAAAAGAAAAAGTCTACTGTAATTTAACGTCCCTGTTCCTTGCCAAACTCAACCATTACCCCGCGCCCCGGGTAACGGACTAGGGTCACTTCCAAATCCCTTCATGGCCTCACCCGTCGCTGTGGAGCCCGGCCAGCTTCTCACTTCCCCACTCCACCGTCACCAACACTCCCTTGGTCACTACGCCCCTCGCCCTCTCCGGCTCCCTCTCGGCAATTCCATCTCTCAACCTCTTGCGCTGCCGTCGACGCCTCCTAAAGACCCTTCCTTTCAAACCATGCTTCCACCCACCACCCCCACAAAACTCCGAAACCCCCCTCTCCTGTTGCCTGCTGCCCTGGAGAGCGCTCGAACGAGAGTTATTTGTGGACTGTTTTGCACAGCGCGGAGGGGAGACTTTTCTTATATGAGTTGCATTTTCTGCCACCAGATCAGTATTTTCTAGTTTTAATTATTGATATTTGGTTGGGGTGGTGAGGGAGGGAAGATGATAACATGTCACACCCCAGTCTTGTCTCTATCAGCTCAGAAACCCATATGCAACCAAATTACATCGAATTTACAGCAAAGAAACGGGCCTTTTGGCCCAATTGGTCTGTGCCTGTGTTTATGCTCCGCTTGGGTTCACTGTTCTTTGGGACAGGGAGTCTGCCATCTCTACCCAGTCTGACACTAAATGGTTGGCCCTTTATACCTTCTAAAGCAGCCAACAAAGCCACTCGGTGGTGCAAACAATTGCTCCGAGGCAGGAGGCCCACCATCACCTTCTCAGGGTGAGTGGGAACGAGCCATAAATGTCGCCTCTGTCACAAGAGCATATTAAACAGCACATGGGTCTATCCGACTACGTCATTAAGAAAGGACGACATGCATTTATATAGCGCCTTTCAGCACGGCCCAAAGCGCTTCACAGTCGATGAAACACTTTTTGAAGTGTAGTCACTGTTGTAATGTCGGAAACGCAGCAGCCAATGTGCGCACAGCAAGATCCCACAAACAGAAATGTGATAATGACCAGATAATTTTTTTTTTTTAAAAAGTGATTTGATTGAGGCATAAATATTGGCCTGGACTCCCCTGTTTAAATCTGCAGTACAAAACTTTCGTGGGCATAAAGAAAACTCAAGGTTGGCTGTTCAAAGGTTTAAATTTTTGACTCAGTCTTACAACAAACAACCACCTGCATTTTTATAGAGCCTTTAACACAGTTAAACACACGCGACTCGTGCGTTAGACAAACGATAGCGCGCCCATTGTCGCGGAAATGCAAGCCGGGCCCAAAGACAGGGTGACCACCTACCGCCAGGGAGATGACCACCAGCTCGGGAGGGGTCTCCAGTGTTCCATCCGCCGCCGCAAACACCACAGCAAAGACGTAGGTGCTGATCCAGCAGACGTCCAGCACTGCCGAAGGAAAAGTCACAAGTTAAGAAACAAGCGTCTACAAACGCTGACGGTGGGGGGTGTTAATTCAGCGCTCAGAACCACCACGACAAACCAGCTCGTGCAAAGCGAGACGGCAGCGTCCCCGAGTAAGCGTGTGCGGCATTTTATTTAAAAGCATCCTTTTTTTGTTAAATCACTATTTGGTACGTGTACACCGGAACAGTGATCAGTGGGGTGGGGGGGTGCAATGACCACAGAACACAGGCCTAGTGTTACGGGCAAGGGCACGCAATCGGCCGAGCACCGCCAGAAAACCTCCATTGACTCGGATTTAACCTTCGAATGTCCCACCCGTTTTACATCGCGTACAGCACAACAGCAACCACACGTCACTGGCTTTGAAGCTCTTTGGGATGCTCCTCGGGTTATAAAAGGCGCTATATAAATGCAAGTTCTGTCTTTCGTATTTCCTCTCCTTGCTTTAGGAGGCTTCGTACGTACATCGCCGTCTGAAGAATAAAGGGACTTCACAATGACCTCGTGCTCAAAAACTTTTCACGGACCAGTACGTGAAGAATGATGACGGCTGCACTATACATTGGGAGAGAGGGGAGGCTCCATCTCATCCCAACCTCGCAAATCTGAGCTTCAAACGTTAACATTTCAGTACGGCAATCCTGCAAAAGCGGAGAAGACACTGGCCTCACTCCGGGCTCTTCCCACTTTACATTGAACAGGTATTTTATTTTGTGCTTTTCCAAAGGTGCAATTATACAATAAAACGCAAAAGAAACATTCTGTGGGCTTCACATGGAGATGGCAGTGGGAATCGCTGTCCATACACACACACACACGCCTCCCACAGAACAATCGACTTCACATCTCAGGGCCAACATCATTTGAATTGTTCCACTCTACCGCCCACTAACATGTGGCCTCTTTATAAAATATAACTTGCATTTATATAGCGTCTCTAGCGTAGAATTACTTAAGGACAAAGTCCTAGGTGGTTAAATTATGAGGAGAGGTTGCATAAACTTTGTTCATATTCCCCTGAGTTTAAAAGATTGAGGGGTGATCTGATCGAGGTGGTTGAAATATTAAAAGGATTCAATCGGGTAGATACAGAGAAACTATTTCCTCTGGTGGGGGAATCCAGAACAAGGGGACACAATCTTAAAATTAGAGCCAGGCCGTTCAGGAGTGAAATCAGGAAGCACTTTTTCACACAAAGGGGAGTGGAAATCTGGAACTCTCTTTCCCCAAAAGACCGCGGATGCTGGGGGTCAAATGGAGCTTTCAAGACTGAGATCGATAGATTTTTGATGGGTAAGGGTATCGAGGGATATGGCGGGTAAATGGAGTTGAGGTACAGGTCAGCCATGATCTAACTGAACGGCAGAACAGGCTCAAGGGGCTGAATGGCCTGCTCCTGTTCCTGAAGTCACTGCACAGCATCACTTTGGATGAATCCTTCAACTCTTTGAATCAAGTCACCGGCCCCAAAACCAAGATCCTCCAGAGATTCAAAACACAAAAGTAAAAAGGTATAGAACAAATTAAAAAGTTAAGAAACTGCAGTACTGTACAACTCATTTCTGCCACCAGAGGTCACCAGAGTCTGTACATTCTTTATTGCAGCATTCTGTCACAGTGTTAACGCTGTGCATTAAAAGCCATTAACAAGGATGCATTTTGGAAGGATGAGGAGAGGCAGTATAAACTAAATGGTGCAATTTTGAAGTGGCGCAGGCACAGGAGAGACCTGGGGATCCATGTACAGAAACCTTTGAAGGGGGCAGGAAAAGTTGATAAGGCAGTTAAAAAAGCATATGGGATCCAGGGCTTTTACCCCAAAAAAAGCTGTGGAGGCTGAGTCACTGAATACATTCAAGGCTGAGTTAGACAAATTTTTGATCAGCGAGGGAGTCAAAGGATTTGGGGAAAAGGCGGGAAAGTGGAGTTGAGGCAAAAATCAGATCAGCCATGATCTCATTGAGTGGCGGAGCAGGCTCGACGGGCTGAATGGGCTACTCCTGCTCCCATCTCTTATGGTCTTATAAACAGAGGCATGGAGAACAAAAGCAAGGAAGATATGCTAAACCTTTATAAAACACTGGTTAGGTCTCAGCTGGATTATTGCGTCCAATTCTGGGCACCGCACTTTAGGAAGGCTGTCAAGGCCTTGGAGAGGGTGCAGAGGAGATTTACTAGAATGGTCCCAGGGATGAGGGACTTCAGTTATGTGGAGAGACTGGAGAAGCTGGGATTGTTCTCCTTAGAGCAGAGAAGGTTAAAGGGAGATTTAATCGAGGTGTTCAAAATCATGAAGGGTTTTGATAGAGTAAATAAGGAGAAACTGTTTCCAGTGGCAGAAGGGTCGGTAACCAGAGGACACAGATTTACGGTGACAGCCAGAAGAACAAGGGGGTGGGGGGGGGGGGGGGGGGAGATGAGGACATTTTTTTTACGCAGCGAGTTGTTCTGATCTGGAATGCGCTGCCTGAAAGGGCGGTGGAAGCAGATTCAATAGTAACTTTCAAAAGGAAATTGGATAAATACTTGAAAAGGATAAATCTGCGGGTCTATGGGGAAAGAGCAGGGGGAGTGGGACTAACTGGATAGCTCTTTCAAAGAGCCAGCACAGGCAGGATGGGCCGAAGAGTGCTCGATTCTATGATTCCATATTTCCTACCTTTAACTGGATTGTCCGAATTGTAGAAGGGGGGACACGGGATAACCTTCTTTTCTTGTAATACCTGGAGGAAAAGAATAGCTCTTAGTGCTTTTAAGATACAAAAGAGGACGACTTCTCGATTCTCAGATGGGATCCCAGGAGTTCAGCTCTTGGGACGGCCTGTCCCTTGGGACGCCAGGTCCGTCAGCCAGGCGGACGATTACCTGACGGAGGGCGAGGCCGTAGCAGGGAGCTCCACCTCGGGGCCTTCAAGCAGAGGCTCACCACCCAATCGGGGCCAGCTTTCAGCCGATCAGAACAGGGCCGATGGCAGCCAGAGAGAGCAGCCAAGCATTCCCATTGAAGAGCGGCAGGTACCATATAAGGAGATGGGCAAAAGGGAAGGGGGAACAACAACTTGCATTTATATAGCGCCTTTAACATGGTAAAAAAATCCATCCCGACACACTTCACAAGACCGCAATCAGACAAACACCGAGCCACATGAGAAGATATTAGGACAGGATGACCAAAAGCTCGGTCAGAGTTAGATTGTACGTAGCATCTTAAAAGGAGAGGCGGAGAGGTTTAGGGAGGGAATTCCAGAGCTTAGGGTCCAGGCAGCTGAAGGCACGGCCGCCAACGGTGGAGCGATGGAAATCGGGGACGTGCAGGAGGCCAGAATTGGAGGAGCGCAGAGATCTCGGCGGGTCATAGGGCTGGAGGAGGTGAGAGAGAGGCGGGGGGGGGGAATGGGCCGAGGCCACGGAAGGATCTGAACACAAGGATGCTAAAACGCACAGGGGACTTACCGGCGAGTACTGAACCACCGTGCCGTTCTGCCGGCCCGCGGCCAGCTGCTTCCCCTTCGGACTCCAGCACACTATGGATTGAGGGAGAAAAAAAACCACTTGAATCTTGGAGGGACGGATCACATTCCCTCCACCCTCACCCCTCCCCCGCTGCCCGCCCGCCCCCCCCTACCCTACGGGTAGCACTGATGCCATGAGTCGCGGTGTACAAATTACACAATCGTGCCAGGGCGAGGACTGCCTTTGAAGGGGGCGCGTGTAACAAAAGCGATACCTACATGAAGTGATGCCAGCTGCGCGCGGAAGGCTGGCGTGCTCCTTGATGACATCGGTGACCTCCAATATGGTGACGCTGCCGTCGGACTGGCACAGAGCCAAGATGGGAGCCAACACAGGATTCCATTTCAAATCCATCACCGTACAGTGCGTCTCCGACGGGGGCTTGTAGTACGCAAACGGTCGCTTCTGCTGTCTCAGCTGCAACAAATTGCATTTATACAGCACCTTTAACATGGTTAAAGAAAGACGTCCCAAGGCGCTTCACAGGAGCGATTATCAAACAGAATTTGACACCAAGCCACATAAGGGGATATTAGGACAGCTCGGTCAAAGAGGTAGGTTTTAAGAAGCATCTTCAAGGAGGGGAGAGAGAGAGAGGGAGGTTTAGGGAGGGAATTCCAGAGTTTAGGGCCCGGGCAGCTGAAGGCACGGCCGCCAATTGTGGAGCGATTAAAATCGGGGATGTGCAAGAGGCCAGAATTGGAGGAGCGCCGAGATCTCGGAGGGGTTGTCGGGCTGGAGGAGGTCACAGAGAGATAGGGAGGGGGTGAGGCCATGGAGGGATTTGAAAACAAGGATGATAATTTTAAATTATAACCAGTCATCAAATCAACGAGTTAGTGCAATTCAATGACCATTAACAGGCCCCGTTTAATAACCCACCCCTTCATTCTGTGTACACAAGGCCTGGATGTCGAATGTAAATGAAATCAGGAGAAATGCAAAGCGGGGATAAACCACAAGAAAAATTATATATTTAACCTCGTTAAAACCAGAGGCAGGAAGATATTGCATTTGTCAAACGGAGCCATTCAGCCCCTCAAGCCTGTTCCACCATTCAATTAGATCACGGCTGATCTTTATCTTGACTCCATCGACCCGTCCTGGTTCTGTAACCCTTAATACCTTTGCTGAACAAAAACCCAGCAATCTCAGTTTTGAAATTTTCCACTGACCTCTCTCCCCCCACCCCCCCCCACAGCATCCGGGGCTTTTTGGGGGAAAGAGAGTCGTTGGCTCAGTTGGTAGCACGCGCGCCCTTTGAGTGAGAAGGTCGCGGGTTCCAGCCCCGCTCGAGAACTTAACCGAGGCCGACGCTCCAGTGCAGTGACGAGGGAGCGCGGCACTGTCGGAGGTGGTTCAACATTGTGCCCGTGCCATTGGTCAAGGTGGATGCCGAAGGGCCCCTGAGACCGATTGAACAACAGTGGAAGTTCTCCAGCTGATCTGGCCAACACCGTTCTCTCAGCGACCCCCAGAATAAAATATAGATCAACTGGCCTCGCTGTGCATAACAGGAGGGCCATGTTCATCCACACAACAACAACAACAGGGACCGCACTTGAACGTACTTCATTCTACGGACGGGGCCCTGGGATATTTAACATGAACGCCACTGACAAGGCTGGCATTTATTGCCCATCCCTCGCTGCCCGCAGGTGGTGGTGGGCCGCCGCCTTCTCGAAGCGCTGCTAGCGGTTTGATCGAGTCGAGGGGCCGGCTCGGCCCATTTCAGAGGCAGTCAACAGTTAACCACATTTAGTGTGGGACTGGAGTCACATATAGGCCCAGACTGAGTAAGGACGGCAGGTTTCCTTCCCTAAAAGGGACATTATCGAACCAGTTGGGTTTTTACAACAATCTGACAGCTTCTTGGTCACGTTCGCTGAGACCAGCACTTTTTATTTTCAGATTTTTAAAAAAAAAAACGGAATTCAAATTCTCAAACTGGTGGGATTTGAACTCACGTTCTCTGGATTAATGAGCCCAAGCCTTCGGATTCAAAGATTCTGGGCTGTGGGGAAGGAGTGGGTGGGGGAACGAGATAGCTCTTTCAAAGAGCCGGCACAGGCACGAGGGGTCGAACGGCCTCAGTCTGTGCTGTATGATTCTATGCTGTTACTAGACCAGTAAACATAACCACTCCGCTCCCTTTTGCTGGGGAGGGGGGATGGACTCCACTTAGAGAGTTTATATACCGAGCGGGTGACAGTAGCACAGGTAGACTACACGTGGAGGGAATCAGCACTCACCTTGTTGAGAAACGCTCTGACATCAAAGAAGGCAATGACCAGCCCATACTCGGCCGACGCCATGCTGACGGACAGGGTGAGATCATCACAGCTGAGGGCAACGTGGTGCACTGGGAGCTTCATGAAAACCGACATGATGGACGCAACTTCGACTGGAACGAAATGAGAGCGCCAGGTTACGTGCAGACAAGACACCGACTGGGGGGCGCAGCATTCCCCCAACTGGGCCCAAACAGGGACAAGCTACCCCTCAACACACAGGGTCACACTGGAATACAGCACGGTCGTCATTTGTCAACAGAACTTGCAGTCTCTGAGGAAAGGGAATTCCGCCAACTCCACCCCCTTTTAAGGAAGGGGTAAATTGAGAGAAAGCCCGAGAACGGTCAGTCCAAAACCCAATCTACGTTTTCATACTGGTGACGATATCTGTTTCTGCTCTCGATGATTTACACCAAACACAATCCCGGGTTTACATTGACCCTCCCCGCCAGACAATTTCGCACATTATACGGGCTCTTCAACATAGGAACACGAGAAGGCCATTCAGCCCCTTGAGCCTGTTGCACCATTTTTAGATCATGGCTGATTGGCACCTCGACTCCATTTACCCACCTTGGTCCCAAATCCCCAACAAAAATCTGTCCATCTCAATCCTGAAAAGGTTCAACTGACCCAGTGTTTCACTCCTAAATGGGCTCGCTCTAATTTTATTTGGCAATTAGGGATGGGCAATAAATGCTGGCCTTGCCAGCGACGCCCACGTCCCACGATTCCCTCACTCGAGGAACTTGCTCTGTGTCGACCTGACTGAATCCTTTTATCATTTTAAACACCTCGATTAGATAACCCTCAACCCAAGGGACCACAGGCCATGTCTATGGAGCCTGTCCTCATAATTTAACCCTTTTAGCCCCGGTATCATTCTGGTGAATCTGCGCTGTGAACCTCTCCAAGACCAGTATGTCTTTCCTGTGGTTCAGTGCCCAGAACTGAACGCAGAACTCCAAATGGGGTCTGACCACAGCTCTATACAACTGAAGTATAACTCCCCCCTCCCTCCCACCGTTTTATTCCAGTCCCCTTGAGATAAAGGCCAACATCCCATTAGCATTTGTTTGCTTTCTGTACCTGTGCACCAGTTTTGAGTGATGTGTACATGGACACCGAAATCCTTTTGGTCCTCCAAAGCTTTTGAGTCTCTCATCATTCAGGAAATATTCCGATTTGTCTTTCTCAGATGCAAAGTGGGTGACCTCACACTTCCCCAGATTGAACTCCACCTGCCATAGTTTTGCCCACTCACTCAGTCTGTCCCTTTGTAACTTCCTGCTCCCTTCCACACAACTCACTGGGCCTCTTAATTTAAGTGTCATCTGCAACTAGATGTACAACTCTCTAAACCTTCATCCAAGTCACTAATAAATATATGGTGAAATGGTAAGGCCCCAATACAGATCCCCGGGGAACACCACTGGTCACATCCCCCTCTCGAGATTTGCTCCGTCTACCACTCTCCTGAAAACAGCTAACAGCCACTACTTGGAGACGTTCTTTAGGTGTGAGTCCACTCAGGGAATGGGTGTTCTCTCTTTCTTCTGCCCCCCCCCCATCAATTTTCATCAATTTACTCCCCCTCCCTCATTTCAGAAGGCAATCCTTGTCCGGGGAGAGGGGGTGGGGGGACACACCTCCTGAGAATACCGACATGCCCAGTGGGAACTCCTGTTCCTGACTTCTGAAAGATAAAGTCAGCTAGCCAAAGGGAAACATCATCATCACTGAAGGAAATATTGTTTAAAAAATTATTGGTTTTCAACAACAGGAAATAAAAGCAAGTCAAAGACACAGGAGCTGGATGACCTCAGGGATCTCTCCATCCCCCCCCCCACCCCCGAACAAAGGTCCCAGTATGAAAACCTGTGGGGTACGGTTCATGGCTCCTGCGAACTCTCCAGTAACTCGAAGTGACCCATTCTTCCCCTGTGAACTTGGACATGGTGCGTTACCAGTTTATCTGATTGTCTGGGACATTGAATTCAGGCCCAGCCTTGTCTATGACATCCACACACTTACAGCAGGAGTTGCTGGACAGCGTTTGGAAACAGGAGCCCTGGTCAACCATACCCAAGGCACCGGGACCAACTGTAGCTCCCGCAACGATCAACCAACCCGCCACGGAGCAGGGACCAAGCCCGAGGGCTATTCTGGTCTGTGGGGCTTGGCATCTTAATCAGCCGAGGTATTGGGGGGGGGCACACGAGTCAGCTATTCGACTGCATAAGCCATCACAACTGATGCCCGACCCAGTCTTTCACCAGGTATCCGCACATCTCAACAGTGCACACGCTGATGAGAAGCAGCGATCCTGGACTGTTTTTGCCCCCATTTTCACTAACTGCAGTTCCTCCACTGCCCTGTTCACCAGCCAACATGCTTCATATTGTCCAAGGACACAGGAATGGGTGGGTCTGAGAGAAGATTGGTTGAATGGCCAGAGGGAGAAGAGTCACACTCTTCACTAGTTATCACGTCATGCTGGGATTAAGATGCTAAATACACCCACCTATTTCATTGATACTCCCCTCTTCCATGTCAGCCATGACAATGTTCTGAGTATTGATAATCTTCAGGCCGTCCTGGCCTCCCATAAAGGTCAGCCCGTAAATATTGGAAGTGACCAGGAGACTGACCCTATCCTTCGGCATCTCAGCCAGGGAGTTGAAGATACGGATTTTCTTCATCTGTCGAAACTGGAAATTCTGCAGAAGGAAGTTACACACTGCCGGTTTTGAGTGAAGCTTTCGAAAATTGGACAGCACCAATATTAAAATGCAGTTCTGGAATAAAGCCACAGGAAACCACCAGCACAAAAAAAACACCCAAGAAGGAAAATGGATAAATACTTGAAGGGGGAAAATTTGCAGGGCTATGGGGAAAGAGCAGGGGAGTGGGGGTAATTGGATAGATCTTCCAAGGGCCGGGGGGGGGGGGGGGGGGGGGGAGGAAAAGGAGAGAGAACAAAGATCCCAGAGTTTAAACGTTTGAAGGTGTAATGTGCAATGGACAGATTATATGAACGCATATTTCTGATGAACCTTTATAAAACACTGGTTCGGCCACAGCTGGAGTATTGTCTCCAGTTCTGGGCACCGCACTTAAGGAAGGATGTGAAGGTCTTAGAGAGGGTGCAGAAAAGATTTATTAGAATGATTCCAGGGATGAGGGACTTCAGTTACGTGGATAGACTGGAGAAGCTCGGGTTGTTCTCCTTGGAGCAGAGAAGGATGAGAGGAGATTACCCGTCATTTCAAAATCATTAAGGGGCTAGACAGAGTGGACAGAGAGAAACTGTTCCCATTGCTGGAAGGGTCAAGAACCAAAGGACATGGATTTAAAGCGATTGGCAAAGGAACCAAAAGCTACATGGAGGAAAAACTTTACACAGCAAGTAACTGTGATCTGGAATGCACTCCTTGAGGGGGTGGTGGAGGCAGGTTCAATCGTGGCTTTCAAAAAGGAATTGGACAAGTACTTGAAGGGAAAAAATTTACAGAGCTACGGGGAAAGAGTGGGAGGAGCGGGACTAACTGGATAGGTCTTTCAAAGAGCCAGCACAGGTGCGATGGGCCAAATGGCCTCCTTCTGTGCTGGATTGATGCTATTCGATGAAGAAATGAACTCATCAGATGGGTAATGTACCAGTAACAATGGAAAATCTCTCAATCAACCCCCTCTAGTCATTTCATTCCCATCATTGTTGCATGAATGGACAATACCATCAACATGCCGGCCGGGGGGGGGCAATATAAAGCAGAAAGAGCAGCCAGAATCAGGTCCGTTCACCAGGAGAAGCATCACACTTCTAAATGAGACCGTCAGGCTAACACGCAGAATCAGCTGGAGGGAAACCTAATGCAACTGGTAATCTCGCAGGACACGGGGAGGCCTGGTCGGAAGGATCGATCATGCATCGTCTTGACACGGGTCTTCAGACCACTCAAAACACAGACCCACATTCTCAACAACTTGGCAATGTGTAACACCACCACGCCCATGGGTTACACAGAATCGACAGCACAGAAACAGGCCATTCGGCCCAACTGGTCTGTGCCAGTGTTTATGTTCCACTCGAGCCTCCTCTCACCCACTTTCTCTGTGACCTCCTTCAGTCCTACAACCCTCCGAGATCTCTGCGCTCCTCTAATTCTTGCCTCTTGCACACCCCTGATTTTAATCGCCCCACCATTGGCGGCCGATCAGCTGCCGAGGCCCCGAGCTCTGGAATTCCCTCCCCTCCCCTTCTACCACATCCAAGAAGCTCCTTGAAAGCGACCTGTTGGACCAAGCTTTTGGTCACCTGTCCTAATATCTCCTTGTGACAAATTTCATCTGATAATTGCTCCTGTGAAGCGCCTTGGGACGTTTTACTTTGTTACAGATGTTACATAAATGCAAGTTGTTGTTGAACATTACAGGGCCAGAACCTGCAATTGCTCAAACATGGGTCATAAGCCACTGACGCTGCATCTTTCTGAGTCACTCAAACTGCCGCGTTACCCAGGCACTCGGCTCACCCTAACCTGGAGAGGTGGCAGCAGAAAGGACCTGAACTCAGAAGTTATTTTTTCCACCAGGCCCAGTGACGCAGGAACCCACCGAGCAACCGGCTCAGCAAACTGCGCTCGGCCCCTTCAACCTGCTCACCCTCTCCCATATTTGGAAGAGGCCCAAGAAGAGAAGCCGGATATTGAATGAAGTGGTTCAGTGGGCAGCACATCTCACCTCTGAGTCAGAAGGTCGTGGGTTCAAGTCCCATTCCAGAGACTTGAGCACAAAAACTAGGCCAACACTCCCAGTGCAGTTCTGAGGGAGTTATACTGATGCCCTGCCTGCCCTCTCAGGTGGATGTAAAAGAGCCCACTAAACTATTTGAAGAGCAAGGGAATTCTCCCCGGTGTCCTGGCCGATATTTATCCCTCAACCAACATCACTAAAATAAAAATCACTGGTCATTATCACATTGCTGTTTGTGGGATCTTGCTGTGCACAAATTGGCTGCCGCATTTCCTACATTACAACAGTGACTACACTTCAAAAATACTTCACTGACTGTAAAGCGCTTTGGCACATCCTGAGGTTGTGAAAGGTGCTATAGAAATGCAAGTTCTTTCTCTACCGTACCAGACAGCCCACTGCTTCCCTGCATCTACGAGGGTCTATTAAAATAGAAATATTTTACAGATTCAGGGCTGATCTCGGCTCTCCAAATAGAACAAATGTTGTGTCTGTTGAACACTTGAACTTAGTAATGATGCAAGTGTACAAACATTAAAAAATGTGGACAACTTCAGGAGTGAGAGAAAGTTGGACAGTCTGTAAAAGGCACCAGTTGATTTGAACTGAAACATGAGCTTTAGTCAATGCAGAACATTTAACACAAATTATAAAATCTATACTCAAATCACCCAATAACTATTTACTATTGCTAACTAACTCAGTTTCTTGGATCTACAGGAATTGTGGACACAAAACCTTGAAAGCCAGTGTACCGATTTCAAAATCAGTGTTTACATTATCTCGCTCCAACCTGCACCACCTCCTGCAACCAGGACTCCCAGCTCACATCCTCCACTCTTCCAGCCTTGATGGGCTCTCCCCCCCACCCGATCATAGGCAAAACACTCAGCTCAAGACCACCTTCTCCCTTCACACTTTCACTCACCTCTAACTCTTCCCCCAACCCCTGCTCAGTGTTCCACCTCCCATCGCCCCAACCCATATTCATCCCCTTCCCCCCTCGTCCACTCACCCACTCCCTTGTCCTAACCTCCTCTCTTCCCCCTCCTCTGCTCACTCCCTTTTTACTTCCCCTCCCTCCTCTCTCTCTCCCCTTCCTTCCCTCTCCCTCCCCCTCCCTCCATCTCTCTCCCTCCCCCTCCCTCCATCTCTCTCCCTCCCCCTCCCTCCATCTCTCTCCCTCCCCCTCCCTCCATCTCTCTCCCTCCCCCTCCCTCCATCTCTCTCCCTCCCCCTCCCTCCATCTCTCTCCCTCCCCCTCCCTCCATCTCTCTCCCTCCCCCTCCCTCCATCTCTCTCCCTCCCCCTCCATCTCTCCCCCTCCATCTCTCCCCCTCCATCTCTCTCCCTCCATCTCTCTCCCTCTCCCTCCATCTCTCTCTCCCTCTCCCTATCTCTCTCTCTCTCTCTCCCTCCATCTCTCCCTCCCTCCATCCATCTCTCCATCTCTCCCTCTCTCCATCTCTCTCCCTCCATCTCTCTCCCTCCCTCCATCTCCATCTCTCTCTCCCTCCCTCCATCTCCATCTCTCTCTCCCTCTCCCTATCTCCCTCCCTCCATCTCCATCTCTCTCTCCCTCTCCCTATCTCTCTCCCTCCATCTCTCCATCTCTCCCTCTCTCTCCATCTCTCTCCCTCCCTCCATCTCTATCTCTCTCTCCATCTCATCCCAGCCGGTTACTTTCACCAAACGGCCGCTGATGGCCGAGACTGACCTTCATGTCCCGCTCGGGGAACCCGTCCAGATCGTCCCCCATTCCGCCCGCTGGAATCTCCCACCAGCTCAAGAAAACACAGGCCGGGCCCGCCGCACGCCCCGCTCCAGTAGGCCCAGCGTCGCCTCACATCACATCCGGCGCAGCCTTTCGACGTCACAAACGGCCCCGAAGTCACGTGCGAACGAGCGGCTGATGGACAGCGGGAGGGGCGGGGCCTCGGCCCACATCTGGAATGCCAGCTGTTTGAGCACTGATGGGGGGCAAAACATGTCTTGGGACCAGGGCTGGAGAACCCAGGCAAAACGACAGGGGCTGCGGCCCATTCTGCACCGTGGAGCCAGAGGACGCGGCCTGCACTTCACTCTTACCCACTGGAGGAGAATGTGCATTTATATAGCGCCTGTCACAACCTCAGGACATCCCAAAGCCCTTTCCAGCCAATGAAGTACTTTTTTGAAGTGTAGCCACTGTTGTAACGTAGGAAACGAGGCAGTTAACTTGCGCACAGCAAGATCCCACAAACAGCGTGGTGATGATGACCAGATAATCTGCATTTTTTTTTAAGTCATGTTGGTTGAGAGATAAATATTGGCCCCAGGGAGAACTGGGAGCCACGGGATAATTTACGCCCACCCGAGAGGGCAGCCGGAGACTCGCTTTAATGTCTCGTCTGGAAGACGGCACCCCCGACAGTGCAGCACCCCGTCAGTACTGGCACTGGGGTGTCGGACTGGATTTTGTGCTCAAGCCTCTGGAGTGTGGGGCTTGGACCCAAAGCTCAGAGGCGAGATTGCGACCCACTGACATGGCAGCAGATACCTGCAAATTATTCTGATGAGAACAATCAGCTCAACAAAGGCCCACCTCCACCCATGCATCATCTCCCCTGTGCTCACTGACCTACATTGGCTCACTGTCCACCAACGCCTCACTGTTAAAATTATCAGTCTTGTTTTCAAATCGCTCCATGGCCTCACCCCTCCCTCTCTCTGTAACCTCCTCCAGCCCTCCAACCCTCCGAGATCTCTGCACTCCTCCAGTTCTGGCTTCTTGCACATCCCCGATTTCCATCACTCCACCATTGTCGGCCGTGCCTTCAGCTGCCTAGGCCCTAAGCGCTGGAATTCCCTCCCTAAACCTCTCCGCCTCTCTAGTCCTTTAAGACGCTCCTTAAAACCTCGGTGAACCAGCTGGGTTTTTATGACAATCCAGCAGCGTTTCATGGTCATTTTGTTTGGCGTCAGCCACAAATTACCAGATTATTGAAATCGGTCCCACAGTTGGCTCTCTAAGATATGAACTCACGACCTCTGCGTTGCTAATCCTGCACCATAGCAACAAGGTTACCACACCTGTCTTGTTAGTTTGTAATTAAAAACAGAAAATGCTGGAAAACACTCAGCAGGTCAGGCAGCAACTGTAGAGAGAGAGACAGAGTTAACATTTCAGGTCGATGACCTTTCATCCAAACTAAGATCATCGACCTGAAACGTTAACCCTGTTTCTCTCTCCACAGATGCTACCTGACCTGCTGAGTGTTTCCAACAGTTTCTGTTTTAATTTCAGATTTCCAGCATCCGCAGTATTTTGCTTTTGTTCCCCCTCAGTTTGCGCTATTTAGAAGGTGAAGGGGTGATTTGGTTGAGGTTTTTAGGATTTTGATAGGAATTGATGGGGTCGATAGAGAGAAACATTTTCCGCTGGTGGGGGGAGTCCAGGACAAGGGGACAGAACCTTAAAATCAGAGCCAGGCCGTTCAGGAGAGAAGTCAGGAAACACTTCTTCACACAAAGGGTGGTAGAATTGTGGAACTCTCTCACAAAAAGTAGCAAATGCTAGCTCAATTAATAATTTTAAATCTGAGATCGATAGATTTTTGCTCGCCAAGGGTATTAAGGGATATGGAGCCAAGCCGGGTAAATGGAGTTAGATACAGGTCAGCCATGATCTCAATGAATGGTGGAACAGGCTCGAGGGGCTGAATGGCCTACTCCTGTTCCCAAGTTCCTAATAAAGGCAAACCGTGGTTCAGTGGGTAGAGGTGTCCCTTCTAAGTCAGGAAGGTCGTGGGTTTAATTCCCAATCCAGAGACTTGAGCATAAAATCTAGGCTAACACTCCCAGTGCAGTACTGAGGGAGTGCTGCACTGTCGGAGGTGCCATCTTTCGGTTGAGACATTAAACTGAGGCCCCATCCGCCCTCAGGTGGATGTAAATGATCCCACAGCCACTATTTCGAAGAAGAGCAGGGGAATTCTCCCCATTGTCCTGGAGCCAATATTTATCCCTTAACCAACTTTGTGTCTGTTATTTTGCTTTCCTGGGAGAAGGGGGTCATTTAAATAGGCTGCGTATAGTGACACCACTATTCCTGACCAGAATGGGAACAACACCACCTGCACGTTCCCCTCCGAGTCACACACCATCCCGACTTGGAAATATATCGCCGTTCCTTCATCGTCGCTGGGTCAAAATCCTGGAACTCTCTTCCTAACAGCACTGTGGGAGAACCTTCACCACACGGACTGTAGCGGTTCAAGAAGGCAGCTCACCACCACCTTCTCAAGGGGCAATTAGGGATGGGCAATAAATGCCAGCCTCGCCAATGACGCCAACATCCCATGAACAAATAAAAATAAATGGGGGAATTACCCAATCCTCTCTGTCAATCACACCTGGAGACCGCACTGCTGTAAGTGACTGGGATTGATTGTATGCACCATAATTTGTATTGTGTAACTATTCTCCACTCACTGCATTTTGCTGGAGAAATCACCCTGTTGTACGCAGTGGATTTTGTTTGCTGTAGTTTCGATCGTGAATTCAGAGATTCTGCTGTAGTTTCGATCGTGAATTCAGAGACTCTGCTGTAGTTTCGATCGTGAATTCAGAGATTCTGCTGTAGTTTCGATCGTGAATTCAGAGATTCTGCTGTAGTTTCGATCGTGAATTCAGAGATTCTGCTGTAGTTTCGATCGTGAATTCAGAGATTCTGCTGTAGTTTCGATCGTGAATTCAGAGACTCTGCTGTAGTTTCGATCGTGAATTCAGAGATTCTGCTGTAGTTTCGATCGTGAATTCAGAGACTCTGCTGTAGTTTCGATCGTGAATTCAGAGATTCTGCTGTAGTTTCGATCGTGAATTCAGAGACTCTGCTGTAGTTTCGATCGTGAATTCAGAGACTCTGCTGTAGTTTCGATCGTGAATTCAGAGACTCTGCTGTAGTTTCGATCGTGAATTCAGAGACTCTGCTGTAGTTTCGATCGTGAATTCAGAGATTCTGCTGTAGTTTCGATCGTGAATTCAGAGACTCTGCTGTAGTTTCGATCGTGAATTCAGAGACTCTGCTGTAGTTTCGATCGTGAATTCAGAGACTCTGCTGTAGTTTCGATCGTGAATTCAGAGATTCTGCTGTAGTTTCGATCGTGAATTCAGAGATTCTGCTGTAGTTTCGATCGTGAATTCAGAGATTCTGCTGTAGTTTCGATCGTGAATTCAGAGATTCTGCTGTAGTTTCGATCGTGAATTCAGAGACTCTGCTGTAGTTTCGATCGTGAATTCAGAGATTCTGCTGTAGTTTCGATCGTGAATTCAGAGACTCTGCTGTAGTTTCGATCGTGAATTCAGAGATTCTGCTGTAGTTTCGATCGTGAATTCAGAGACTCTGCTGTAGTTTCGATCGTGAATTCAGAGACTCTGCTGTAGTTTCGATCGTGAATTCAGAGACTCTGCTGTAGTTTCGATCTTGAATTCAGAGACTCTGCTGTAGTTTCGATCGTGAATTCAGAGATTCTGCTGTAGTTTCGATCGTGAATTCAGAGACTCTGCTGTAGTTTCGATCGTGAATTCAGAGATTCTGCTGTAGTTTCGATCGTGAATTCAGAGACTCTGCTGTAGTTTCGATCTTGAATTCAGAGACTCTGCTGTAGTTTCGATCATGAATTCAGAGACTCTGCTGTAGTTTCGATCGTGAATTCAGAGACTCTGCTGTAGTTTCGATCGTGAAGTCAGAGACTCTGTTTGCTGTAGTTTCGATCGTGAATTCAGAGACTCTGCTGTAGTTTCGATTGTGAATTCAGAGACTCTGCTGTAGTTTCGATTGTGAATTCAGAGATTCTGCTGTAGTTTCGATCATGAATTCAGAGACTCTGCTGTAGTTTCGATCGTGAATTCAGAGACTCTGCTGTAGTTTCGATCGTGAAGTCAGAGACTCTGTTTGCTGTAGTTTCGGACATGAGTTCAGTTGGAAACTCCCGTCAATTAAAACCACATGTCCTGCCCCTCCTCGAACTCATTGGCTGACACAGTGGTGTCAATATTCACTCAATATCTGAATATAGGACTGGGCCCCCACACCAATAATGGCACTATAGGGGCACCCACCCTGCGCACTAGTGAGATTACAGGGGGGGGGGGGGCGGGGTTCTTGATCTGTCTCAAGTTTTAATATCGGGAGATTCCCCTCCAATGCTGCTCCCTCGCCCGTCTGCACGTGTCCGATATCTCACGGATCGAATGCTGACCCAATACCGTATGGTGCGTGAGCCTGCGGTTGGCCTCTGCCGCTGCTCCACGCGGGCGTTTGTACCGCTGGCTGTACCGTGAGCAGAGCTGGCATCCTGCCAGTACTGCCCCCAAAAGTGATGCCACGACAGGTTCAGACGCCTCTGCCACATGTTTCCCCACCTTGTCTGCCAGGCAGACAGGGTGGGGGTGGGGGGAAAACATGTGGCAGAGGCGTCTGAACGGTCTCTGTCGGAACTCAAGGTCCCAGCCAGAAAGGGTTGGATTTCCACCCCCTCCCCAAAACCATGGAATTTACAGCCTTTTCCCTGATGCGTAATATCGGAAGTAAGCAAACATTAAACCTGGCGCGGGAGATCAAACAGAACGGTCATTGTAGAAGTTGAGTTACGTATCCTAGTCCACCACAACAGCTGCTGTTACAGTTAATAAATCAAACCCACATGTCCCTTCTCTGCTCGGAAATGTGATAAAGACACAAGGAGCCAATATCTTTTCAGCCGGGTGCCTGAAACGCACAGAAACCCATCAGGGGTTGACTGAGTTCCGAACGTCCATCGCCAGATGTATTGTTTTGGAGCTACCGCAGCCCCAAGGAGACGCTGCTCACCCCGCTCAAAGAGGATAAGTTTCAAAATTATGAGGGGTTTTGATGGAGTAAATAAGGAGATAATTGTCTCCACTGGCGGGAGGGTCGGTAACCAGAGGACGCAGATTTAAGATAATTGGCAAACGGGGGAGATGAGGAGAATTTGTTTTTACGCAGCGAGTTGTTCTGATCTGGAATGCGCTGCCTGAAAGGGCGGTGGAAGCAGATTCAATAATAACTTTCAAAGGGGAATTGGATAAATACTTGAAAAGGAAAAATTTGCAGGGCTCTGGGGAAAGAGCAGGAAGCGTGGGGCTAATTGGACAGCTCTTTCAAAGAGCCGGCACAGGCAAGATGGGCCAAATGGCCTCCTTCTGTGCTGTATGGTTCTATGAATCTATCACTAGGTGTAGGGTTGAGACGTCGCTAGACAGACTGCAGGAAGTCCCAACAGGAACAATGATGAGCAGCACAACTCGCCCTAAAATGTGTGAGTGTGTTCCCTTGTAGGTGAGAGAAAGACTTGCATTTATATAGCGCCTTTCACCACCTCAGGACGTCCCAAAGCACTTTACAGCCAATTAAGTACTTTTTGAAGTGTAGTCACTGTTGTGATGTAGAGAAACACGGCAGCCAATTTGCACACAGCAAGATCCCACAAACAGCAATGTGATAATGATCAGATAATCTGTTCCAGTGATGTTGGTTGAGGGATAAATATTTGGCCAGGACACCAGGGAGAACTCCCCCGCTCTTCTTTGAAACAGTGGCCATGGAATCTTTGATGTCCACCCGAGAGTGTGGACAGGGCCTCAGTTTGACGTCTCATCCAAAAGACGGCGCCTCCAACAGTGCAGCACTCCCTCGGTACTGCGCTGGGAGTGTCGGCCTGGCTGTTGTGCTCAAGTCCCTGGAGTGGGACTCGAACCCACGACCTTCTGACTCAAGAGATGAAAGAGCTACTCACTAAACCACGGCTAACACCGTCAGTCTACGCACAGACTTCTGCTCCTGGTCGGAAAATTGGCGGTCAACAGGTCAGCCGACGAATTCAACGGAACGGGAAAATCGGGTGAGGTGGATAATGGGCGGCCAACCCACTGCCAGTTCTCCGTCCAGCAGCGAGAGGTAAAATCCAGGCTGACGTCTCACGCGATCGGCCCCCCGCCACCAATTCCTGCGCTCTCTCACCGACCAAAATTTAGGATTGGAACCTCCCTGCAACGAATTCTTATTTCCTGGTCGGCAGCGCTGATGCCGGACGGGTATTCCCGTGGGTGTCACTGCAGCCACTGGCACAAGTCAGCTCCAATTGGTATAACTGGACTATTTATTCCATAATCAAAACACTGCAACACATGGGAGGGCAGGTAGGTCTCATCCAAAAAAAAAACATCGGGACAAACATCACAGCTCCCTTTGTTCACGCAGAGGGAGTCACCGCCAGAATAAATATTGCTAACAATATTCGACACTCATTGTTACGGGAAAAGATGAATTTTGGGGAGGAGTCTCTCCAAGTAACCTCAGCAAAAAAAAATGAATCATCAGTCACGTTGTAAGCGCTCTGGAAAATGTACAGTCATCAATTCTGCAGGGTGTCCTGAGTCAAAGCAGCTTCTGCATCTTTATTCACCAAGCAGATGTGTAGTTTGGGGGTAATGTTACTTTTCCAGGAGGAGCAGGAGTGTTCTCCAAGCCCCACAAAGAAGCCTCGGCCCTCCCTTGCCCCGGGCTTTCCCCCCCTCCCTCCGATCACCTTTGCCCCTCCCCCACCCCCGCTCCCCGCCCCCCTACTCCCCGCCATGTCTTGCAATTTACCTGAAACCCAAAGATCCATCCCGTGGGATCCCGTGGAAAAGAATAACAAGGAACATGGGAATTGCCGGACGAGAAAAGACCAAGATCCATCTGGTCCGTCTTCTGCCATCCTGATAGTCGCCTGATCCAACGATAATGGAGTTATTGACTAATCAGAGCGATCAATCTCCATCAATTAGTCTACGACGGACCCAGACACGAGGCAAGGAAAACCCCCAGTGGTGGAGAGATTTGGGAACCATCGGTCCAAACTCACCTGTTCCTCCCAAACGTCTACACTCACCACATCATCTCAAATTACTCACATAATGTTATTTTCTGAAAGAAATCTATCTAATTTACATTTAAATGAATCAATACTAACTGCTCCCACCATCTCCCTCGGGAGCCTGTTCCACAGACTGACCACTCGCTCGCTGAAATATTGTTTCCGCAGTTTACTTTTGAATTTATCCCTTCAGGCGCAGGCCGTGTCCTCTGGTTCTGTTGTTCTGGACACGGTGAAACAGCTCGTCATGGTCGAAAAAATTGTTTTTACAAACGGTCTCTAATACCCTTTAGGTTGGGAGGTGACACGGTACGATCTTACTCTGCCAACACGGAACTAAGCTCCTCCGCTGTCCAGTTTCGATGGATTGGTTTATACCTGCTGCAGCTTCACAGCCGGCGTCAACAGGGCACGGTGTGATATGAAAGCTGATTTCAGCATTGATGACGGACAGACAGACGGACAGACACACAGACAAACGCTGCATCGATCAATCCCTCGGGCCAGACAGGAAAAGCACCGCCGCCAACCGTTTGAAATATGCACCCCTGACCAGATTGGGAATGGAACCTCCGTTTACAAGTACCTCGTATTATTTTGTATCTGAAGATGTACAAAAGTCTGATTATTTTATTTTTTGACCGTGAAATGAACCATCCGTCCAACCATTCCCGGATATACAGAACATTGAAAATCAGGCATAAGTTTGCGAACATACTGTGTGTGTATATATATATATATCGTAGTTAAAAAATATTTTCCATCGCAAAATCGATGAGGTTAGAGAGATAGGAATAAATGTTACATCAGAGGCATGAAGGGAAGTGCAGGATAATCAGAGTGGGATTGACAGCGAACGAGACCGAACCGGGTTATCTCTGATTAACCGTCCCGTGTGCCTCCATTTACTGCACAATGAGTTCCTGTGAGGGAACGTCGGGAGGACCGAGATACAGAATACGGCGGGGCCGAGGATTTAAATAGGAAATTCCTGACCGGAGTTTGAAAATGGCCACACACTTACAATAAGAGAAAAGATTTGCATTTATATAGCACCTTTCACGACCTCAGGACGTCCCAAAGCGCTTTACGGCCAATTAGGTACTTTTTGAAGTGCAGTCGCTGTTGTAATGTAGGAAACACGGCAGCCAATTTGCGCACAGCAAGATCCCACAAACAGCAATGACCAGATAATCCATTTTTTTTTTAATGATATTGCTTGAGGGATAAATATTGACCAGGACACCAGGGAGAGCTCTCCTGCTCCTCTTCAAATAGCACCATGGCATCTTTTATATCCACCCGAGAGGGCAGACGGGGCCTCGGTTTAACATCTCATTTGAAAGACGGCACCTCCGACAGTGCAGCACTCCCTCAGTACTGCACCGGGAGTGTCAGCCTGGATTTTGTGCTCAAATCTCTGGAGTGGGGACTTGAACCCACAACTTGCTGACTCAGAGGCGAGAGTGCTGCCAACTGAGCCACAGCCAACACCTCAAAAGGTGTTTTCTACTAAAATTAGTACCTGTGGCTAAAATGACATCACCGTATCCAAACCTGGGGCACGTCAGCAAGTTCGATCGGACCAGTGCGCGATCGGACCAGTGCGCAATCGAACCCCTGCTTCGTCACAGGCCGTCACACAGATATGGGAAATAATGAGCGCACTGGGAATAGTCTTGATTGACAGGTGCTGCATGGATTCAGTTTGCTGTAATCCCATTCCCCGCCACGGGGAGATGAACGTCAGTATTTACAAACCAAGAGGGGGCCCACGGACACTCCCAGCGCAGCCTCCAGCAGGACCAGGCTCACGGGAGGCTGGAGATGTCTCTCTTGGCAGGAGGTCCAGCAGGTTTGGAGCCATTTCCGTCACTCTTTCCTTCAAACATCATGATCCTGCAAAAAAAAAAGTTTTTTCTTTATATATAAGCTATCGTTTTAAAGCTTCGATGCGTGGTCACAGGTTTTAATGTTTTTTTCACCAGATTCTCTTTCACTCAACAAAATCGATTTATCAAATCTATTAAAAAGCTGACATCTGCTGCACACTTCCTCACACCTGATTTTCCCACTGAACGGTGCACGGTTCTGGTCTCCAGATCACAAAAACGGATATCGAGGCACTGGAGAAGGTGCAAAAGCAGATTTGCAAGGATGGAAGCAGAACTGGGGGGTTCTAACTATCAGGAAAGGCTGAACAGGCTGGGGCTCTTTTCTCTGGAAAAGAGAAGACTGAGGAGTGACCTGATAGAGGTCTCTAAGATTGCGAAAGGGTTTGATAGGGTCGGCATAGAGAGGATGTTTCCATTTGTTGGGGAGACCAGAACTAGGTCCCATTAATATGAGATAGTCACTAATAAATCCAATAAGGAATTCAGGAGAAACTTCTTTACCCGGAGGGTGGTGAGAATGTGGAACTCGCTCCCACAAGGAGTAGTTGAGGCGAGTAGTATAGATGGATTTAAGGGGAAGCGAGATAAACACATGAGGGAGAAAGGAATAGAAGGATATGCTCAAATAGTTAGATGACGTAGGGAGGGAGGAGGCGCGTGAGGAGCAGAAATAACTGCATGGACCCATTGGGCCGAATGGCCTGTTTTTGTGCTGGAAATTCGATGTAAATTGCTAACTCTACTGGCGGGAGGGTGCAATTACAATGTGACCTGTTTACATAGGCATCACACCTGTGCTCGCTGACCGACATTGGTTCCCAGTTTGGCAAGGCCTCGATTTTAAAATTCTCATCCTTGTTTACAAATGCCTACATGGTCTCGTCCACTCCCTATCTCAGTAACCCACCACACCGTCCCGGGATCGCACTGTGCACTGAATCCCATCACACAGTCCTGGGATCGCACTGTGCACTGAATCCCACCACACCGTCCTGGGATCGCACTGTGCACTGAATCCCACCACGCCGTCCTGGGATCGCACTGTGCACTGAATCCCACCACGCCGTCCTGGGATCGCACTGTGCACTGAATCCCACCACACCGTCCTGGGATCGCACTGTGCACTGAATCCCACCACACAGTCCTGGGATCGCACTGTGCACTGAATCCCACCACGCTGTCCTGGGATCGCACTGTGCACTGAATCCCACCACACCGTCCTGGGATCGCACTGTGCACTGAATCCCACCACACCGTCCTGGGATCGCACTGTGCACTGAATCCCACCACACCGTCCTGGGATCGCACAGTGCACTGAATCCCACCACACCGTCCTGGGATCGCACAGTGCACTGAATCCCACCACACCGTCCTGGGATCGCACTGTGCACTGAATCCCACCACACCGTCCTGGGATCGCACTGTGCACTGAATCCCACCACACCGTCCCGGGATCGCACTGTGCACTGAATCCCACCACGCCGTCCTGGGATCGCACTGTGCACTGAATCCCACCACGCCGTCCTGGGATCGCACTGTGCACTGAATCCCACCACGCCGTCCTGGGATCGCACTGTGCACTGAATCCCACCACGCCGTCCTGGGATCGCACTGTGCACTGAATCCCACCACGCCGTCCTGGGATCGCAGCGTGCACTGAATCCCACCACACCATCCTGGGATCGCACTGTGCACTGAATCCCACCACACCGTCCTGGGATCGCAGCGTGCACTGAATCCCACCACACCGTCCTGGGATCGCACTGTGCACTGAATCCCACCACACCGTCCTGGGATCGCACTGTGCACTGAATCCCACCACACCGTCCTGGGATCGCACTGTGCACTGAATCCCACCACACCGTCCTGGGATCGCACTGTGCACTGAATCTCACCACACCGTCCCGGGATCGCACTGTGCACTGAATCCCACCGCACTGTGCACTGAATCCCACCACACTGTCCTGGGATCGCACTGTGCACTGAATCCCACCACGCCGTCCTGGGATCGCACTGTGCACTGAATCCCACCACGCCGTCCTGGGATCGCACTGTGCACTGAATCCCACCACGCCGTCCTGGGATCGCACTGTGCACTGAATCCCACCACGCCGTCCTGGGATCGCAGCGTGCACTGAATCCCACCACACCATCCTGGGATCGCACTGTGCACTGAATCCCACCACACCGTCCTGGGATCGCAGCGTGCACTGAATCCCACCACACTGTCCTGGGATCGCACTGTGCACTGAATCCCACCACACCGTCCTGGGATCGCACTGTGCACTGAATCCCACCACACTGTCCTGGGATCGCACTGTGCACTGAATCCCACCACGCCGTCCTGGGATCGTGCTGTGCACTGAATCCCACCACACTGTCCTGGGATCGCACTGTGCACTGAATCCCACCACACCGTCCTGGGATCGCACTGTGCACTGAATCCCACCACACTGTCCTGGGATCGCACTGTGCACTGAATCCCACCACACCGTCCTGGGATCGCACTGTGCACTGAATCCCACCACACCGTCCTGGGATCGCACTGTGCACTGAATCCCACCACACCATCCTGGGATCGCAGCAGCAAACTCTAGCCTTTCAATCACTCATGTAAAACAGCATTCAGCTGCTGTGTCGTGATTAAACTTTCACACTCCTGAAACAGCGAGATGCCCATTAAGTTGGAGCTGAAATACAACCAGAGGCTCAGCCCTGTGAATGGCCCCAGCACTCACTCTGAGTCAATGCAGCCCCCACACAATGAATGAAGTGACAGGCAGTGTCTACAATAAGGCATTCATCCCCCTCTGTTCATGAGGAATTTCCTTCCTATTTAAATGCAGCACGTGTAGGTTTAAGGTGGGCAAGTGAGAATGAATTGGGTGAGATCACTGGTGCGGAGAGGGAGGTACATAGTGCAGCCTCTGTTCAGCAGGCTGCCGTAACCGGCTTCTGTTCATTACTTTCGTTCGCTGCTCTTTATATTCCAAGTCCGAAGCACCGTCCGCAATCCGAGCCGGAATTTTAAATGCCTTCCATTTGCCAGATGCCCGTTTACTTGAAGAACTTTAGTAACAGATTGATGGGGTTGGTGTCTGTTCAAGTCCAGGCACTCACTGAGAGCACCGCACACAGTCCTGGTCTCCATATTACCAAAAGGATAAAGAGGCACTGGAGAAGGGGGGAGAAAGACTCACAGAGATGATACCAGAACGGAGAGGTTAGCACGATAGGGAAAGGCTGAACAGGCTGGGGCTCTTTTCCCTAAAAAAAAGTCTGAGGGGTGACCTGACAAAGGTCTTTAAAATTATGAAAGGGTTTGATAGGGTAGACGTAGATAAGATGTTTCCACTTGTGGGGGAGACCAGAACTAGAGGCCATAAATATAAGATAGTCACTAATAAATCCAATAGGGAATTCAGGAGAAACTTCTTCACCCAGAGAGTGGTGAGAATGTGGAACTCGCTCCCACAAGGAGTAGATGAGATGAACAGCACAGATGCATTTAAGGGGAAGATAGATCAGCACATGAGGGAGAAAGGAACAGAAGGAGATGCTGATAGGGTGAGATGAAGAGGAGTGGGCGGGGGCTCATGTGGAGCATAAACACCAGCACGGACCTGTTGGGCCGAATGGCCTGTTTCTGTGCTGTACATTCTATGTAATTCCATGTAAAAAATTTAAGACGATCAGGCCAATAAAAATCAAACCCTTGATTCGCGATTTCCCTTTCAGTTGAAATTTCTGCTAATTGATTCCGACTGACGAATTTAAAAAAAACACAGCAATCTGGGAGGTGGAACTTGAGACGTCCAGTTTGTAAATCACACTCGCTGAAACATTAGTTTCATTTGCAATAAAATAAACCATCCTGATAGCAATTTTTTAAAATTACTTCAAAATATAGATCCTGAGACTGAGCTCCTGTAACTGAGAACCAGTCAGTAAGTTTAAGTCCTTGACATGTTTTAATATTTATTTATATCGCGCCTTTCATGACCTCAGGACTTCCCAAAGCGCTTCACAGTTAAAGAAGTGCTTCTGACATGTCGCCACTGTCGGAATGTGGGGAAATGCAGCAGCACAGCAAGATCCCACAAACAGCGGTGTGATAAATGACTGCTGGGAGACAGCCTCACCGTACAATGGGCCAAGGATTAAGGATCCAATTGCCGTACGAGAGATCGGCGGCCACCATATCCATCGCCGGGGCAACACTTGATTTACTGCTGGGTCCGAGCCGGCCTGTGGCTCAGTGGAAGCATTCCCAGCCCTGTGTCAGAAGGTGAAGAGTTCGAGCCCCACTCCAGACAATCCCGGTGAGTGCGGACTAGAATACAGTCTCTGAATACTGGGGGTTGAGATCTGGGCAGAGTGACCACTGGCTCGGGGCAAGAAAGAAATAAAGACTTGCATTTATATAGCGCCTTTCATGAACTCAGGACTTCCCAAAGCACTCTACAACCAATGAAGTAGCCACTGTTGTAATGTGGGAAACGCGGCAGCCAAATTGCGCACAGCAAGATCCCACAAACAGCAATGTGATAACGACCAGATAATCTGTTTTTAAGTGATGTTGGTTGAGGGATAAATATTGGCCAGGACACCAGGGTGAACTCACCTGCTCTTCTTTGAAATAGTGACCACAGGATCTTTTACGTCCGCCTGAGGGGCAGACAGGGCCTCGGTTTAAGGTCTGATCTGAAAGCTGGCACCAGTGTAACGCTCCCTCAGTACACTGCACCGGGAGTGTCAGCTCAGATTATGTGCTCAAGTCTCTGACTTATGTGCGACAGTGCTGCTCACTGAGCCAAGGCTAACTCACGGGAAGGGGGTGGGTCCTCTTAAAAAATAAAAACACTTCATGGCAGGAAAAAAACGATTGAAAGCTCGCCTGCTCCAAATAATCAAACACCTGCCCCTGGAATTCAAACAAACCCATTTCTGAAGTTGAGTTGAATCAACTAACTTTCAGCCACCGTCTACACTTAATCTTCCTCTGTGTAAACACAGACAATCTCCGACATGTACAGTCTGTTAACTGGGTCACGCTGCACTCTTAAAAGGGCAACGTCGCATTCCTGCCAGATTGTTAAAACTGAATGAAAAACATCTGCTTATCAAAACAAGATGTCGCTCGTGTCATAAACACGCCCCACTCGCGGGTGATGTTCGGGCCTTCAAGGACTGAGCATCAACGTTCCCTTCTCAAAAACACAGCAACCCTCTCCCCTTTAAACGCAGCCGACTGTGCGGGCCACACACAGGCAAGTCTGCTCAAACCTACACATTTCAAGAGAGAGAGCGTGAAAAGGTCCCGGCATACAGGTCAGTGCAGACGTCAAACACATCACCGTTCTCCGATGAGTCGTCGGGCCCACATGTGGGACCATTGTGGACCGTGGGTCAGTGAGTAACGCCCTCGCCTCCGAGTCAGAAGGTCAAGGATTCATGTCCCTATTCCAAAGACCCTGAGCCCGAAATCTAGGCTGACACTCAAATCGCAAACTAAAAATATAATACAATCTCTGAAGGACAGAAGCACTGGGGATGGATGTGCCTTCACAACCTCTGGACTCAGGGGAGAGAGTTGGGCACAGAGCCCGCGCTGGCACTGGGGGGGGGGGGGGAAGGGAGCCCGCGCTGGCACTGGGGGGGGGGGGGGAAGGGAGCCCGCGCTGGCACTGGGGGGGGGGGGGGGGAAGGGAGCCCGCGCTGGCACTGGGGGGGGGGGGGGAAGGGAGCCCGCGCTGGCACTGGGGGGGGGAAGGGAGCCCGCGCTGGCACTGGGGGGGGAAGGGAGCCCGCGCTGGCACTTGGGGGGGGAAGGGAGCCCGCGCTGGCACTGGGGGGGGAAGGGAGCCCGCGCTGGCACTGGGGGGGGGAAGGGAGCCCGCGCTGGCACTGGGGGGGGGAAGGGAGCCCGCGCTGGCACTGGGGGGGCACAGAGCCCACGCTGGCACTGGGGGGGGCACAGAGCCCGCGCTGGCACTGGGGGGGCACAGAGCCCGCGCTGGCACTGGGGGGGCACAGAGCCCGCGCTGGCACTGGGGGGGGCACAGAGCCCACGCTGGCACTGGGGGGGCACAGAGCCCGCGCTGGCACTGGGGGGGCACAGAGCCCGCGCTGGCACTGGGGGGGCACAGAGCCCGCGCTGGCACTGGGGGGGGCACAGAGCCCGCGCTGGCACTGGGGGGGGCACAGAGCCCGCGCTGGCACTTGGGGGGGCACAGAGCCCGCGCTGGCACTGGGGGGGCACAGAGCCCGCGCTGGCACTGGGGGGGGCACAGAGCCCGCCCTGGCACTGGGGGGGGCACAGAGCCCGCCCTGGCACTGGGGGGGCACAGAGCCCGCGCTGGCACTGGGGGGCACAGAGCCCGCGCTGGCACTGGGGGGGGAAGGGAGCCCGCGCTGGCACCGGGGGGGGGAAGGGAGCCCGCGCTGGCACCGGGGGGGGGAAGGGAGCCCGCGCTGGCACCGGGGGGGGAAGGGAGCCCGCGCTGGCACCGGGGGGGGAAGGGAGCCCGCGCTGGCACCGGGGGGGGAAGGGAGCCCGCGCTGGCACTGGGGGGGGAAGGGAGCCCGCGCTGGCACTGGGGGGGGGGAAGGGAGCCCGCGCTGGCACTGGGGGGGGGGAAGGGAGCCCGCGCTGGCACTGGGGGGGCACGGGAGCCCGCGCTGGCACTGGGGGGGCACAGAGCCCGCGCTGGCACTGGGGGGGCACAGAGCCCGCGCTGGCACTGGGGGGGCACAGAGCCCGCGCTGGCACTGGGGGGGCACAGAGCCCGCGCTGGCACTGGGGGGGCACAGAGCCCGCGCTGGCACTGGGGGGGCACAGAGCCCGCGCTGGCACTGGGGGGGCACAGAGCCCGCGCTGGCACTGGGGGGGGCACAGAGCCCGCGCTGGCACTGGGGGGGCACAGAGCCCGCGCTGGCACTGGGGGGGCACAGAGCCCGCGCTGGCACTGGGGGGGCACAGAGCCCGCGCTGGCACTGGGGGGGGAAGGGAGCCCGCGCTGGCACCGGGGGGGGGAAGGGAGCCCGCGCTGGCACCGGGGGGGGAAGGGAGCCCGCGCTGGCACCGGGGGGGGGAGGGAGCCCGCGCTGGCACCGGGGGGGGAAAGGGGAGCCCGCGCTGGCACTGGGGGGGGGGAAGGGAGCCCGCGCTGGCACTGGGGGGGGGAAGGGAGCCCGCGCTGGCACTGGGGGGGGAAGGGAGCCCGCGCTGGCACTGGGGGGGGGAAGGGAGCCCGCGCTGGCACTGGGGGGGGGAAGGGAGCCCGCGCTGGCACTGGGGGGGGGAAGGGAGCCCGCGCTGGCACTGGGGGGGGGAAGGGAGCCCGCGCTGGCACTGGGGGGGGGAAGGGAGCCCGCGCTGGCACTGGGGGGGGGAAGGGAGCCCGTGCTGGCACTGGGGGGGGGGAAGGGAGCCCGCGCTGGCACTGGGGGGGGGAAGGGAGCCCGCGCTGGCACTGGGGGGGGGGAAGGGAGCCCGCGCTGGCACTGGGGGGGGAGGGAGCCCGCGCTGGCACTGGGGGGGGGGGAGGGAGCCCGCGCTGGCACTGGGGGGGGGGGAAGGGAGCCCGCGCTGGCACTGGGGGGGGGAAGGGAGCCCGCGCTGGCACTGGGGGGGGAAGGGAGCCCGCGCTGGCACTGGGGGGGGGAGGGAGCCCGCGCTGGCACTGGGGGGGGGGGGAGGGAGCCCGCGCTGGCACTGGGGGGGGGGGAAGGGAGCCCGCGCTGGCACTGGGGGGGGGGAAGGGAGCCCGCGCTGGCACTGGGGGGGGGAAGGGAGCCCGCGCTGGCACTGGGGGGGGGGGAAGGGAGCCCGCGCTGGCACTGGGGGGGGGACGGGAGCCCGCGCTGGCACTGGGGGGGGGGGAAGGGAGCCCGCGCTGGCACTGGGGGGGGGAGGGAGCCCGCGCTGGCACTGGGGGGGGGGAAGGGAGCCCGCGCTGGCACTGGGGGGGGAAGGGAGCCCGCGCTGGCACTGGGGGGGGGAAGGGAGCCCGCGCTGGCACTGGGGGGGGGAAGGGAGCCCGCGCTGGCACTGGGGGGGGGAAGGGAGCCCGCGCTGGCACTGGGGGGGGGGGGGAAGGGAGCCCACGCTGGCACTGGGGGCAGCCGAGAGTTTGAGAGGCGCCGATACTCACAGTCTGAGGACCGCGGAGCGCTTGCCGAGCATCATGGTGACGAAGGCGCGGTAGGAGATGGTCTCGCTGCCGCTGGTGACCTCAGCGATCATCTTCTTCACCTCCAGGTGGGTCTTGGGAACTCCGAGCTTCTCCAGCATCTGCTTCAGGCCCATTAAATCTCAACCGTTGGATGTGGAAAAGGGAAAAGGAATCCGTTAATCCCTGTGGCGCACGGCGCTGGCAAACGTCACGGAGAGAGGGAGGCCGTTCAGCCCATCCTTCCACTGACACCCATGGTTACCATTAGAATGATACAGCACAGAAGGAGGCCATTTGGCCCATCACACCTGTGCTGGCTCTTTGAAAGAGCTGTCCAATTGGTCCCACTCCCCGGCTCTTTCCCCACAGCCCTGCAAATCTTTTCTCCATCGAGTATTTATCCAATTCCCTTTTGAAAGTTATTCTTGAATCTGCTTCCACCGCCCTTTCAGGCAGCGAATTCCAGATCACAACAACTCGCTGCGTAAAAAAAAATTCTCCTCATCCCCTCTGGTTCTGTTGCCGATTACCTTCAATCTGCGTCCTCTGGTCACCGACCCTCCCGCCACTGGAAACGGTTTCTCCTTATTTACTCCATCAAAACCCCTTCCTGATTTTGAACACCTCCATTAAATCTCCCCTTGACCTTCTCTGCTCGAAGGCGAACGATCCCAGCTTCTCCAGTCTCTCCGTGTAACTGAAGATTTCCCCCCCCCCCCATCGACCTGCCTCTTGACTGACTCTCGAGATTTTTGCCTCCCCCTCTCCCCTCACCTGAAGACCGTCCCCTGGGATCGATCACTCCCTGGCGACCACTTTGACTCTTCGGTCGCCGATCGGTGGAGTCCGCTGGTCGGACGCCGTTCCGGCGGTGAAAAGGCCCCCCCGCCTCGCTCCCCTCCCCCACCCCACCCCCTTCTTTTTACGCAGCGAGTTGTTATGATCTGGAATGCACTGCCTGTAAAGGGAGGGGAAGCGGATTCAATGGTAACTTTCAAAAAGGGAATCGGATAAACACTTGAAACATTTGCGGGGCTCTGGGGAAAGAGCAGGGGGGAGTGGGACTAATTGGGGAGCTCTTTCAAAGAGCCGCCACAGGCACGATGGGCCGAATGGCCTCCTTCTCTGCTGTACGATTCTATAATTAAAATAACAAGCAGGGAACGTTACATGAAGAGACTGCGGTGGGTCAAGGAGGGGAAGGTTAAAGCCGACCGATACACGAGGAATCAGGGCCGTGCCGGGCGGTGGTCTGCTGGCCGTTCCTTCAGCGCGGTGTTCAGCTCTCGTCACTTCCAGCACACAAGAGGCATCGGCAGGAACATAGGAACAGGAGGAGGCCATTCAGCCCCTCGAGCCTGTTCCGCCGTTCAATTAGTTCGTGGCTGATCTGTATCTTAACTCCATCCACCCGCCTTATTCCATAAACCCTGAATCCCCTGACCCAACAAAAATCTATTGATCTCAGTTTTGAAATTTTCAATTGACCCCCAGCGAGCTCAACGTACGGAAAGGCCATGAGGATGGTACCTACTCTCAGTGGGACTCAGTTACGAGAAACTCAGACGTGGATTCACCCATCACCCCCCCCTCCCTATCTCTGTGACCTCCTCCAGCCCTCCAACCCTCCGAGATCTCTGCGCTCCTCCAATTCTGGCAACTTGCGCATCCCCGATTTCCATCGCTCCACCATTGGCGGCCGTGCCTTCAGCTGCCCGGGCCCTAAGCTCTGGAATTCTCTCCCTAAACCTCCCCGCCTCTCTCTCTCCTCCTTTAAGACGCTCCTTAAAACCTACCTCTTTGACCAAGCTTTTGGTCGCCTGCCCTAATATCTCCTTATGTGGCTCAGTGTTAAATTTATGTTTGATAATCGCTCCTGTGAAGCGCCTTGGGACGTTTTACCATGTTAAAGGCGCTATATAAATGCAGGTTGTTGTTGTCATCCTTGAAAGGAGGTGAACAAGAGGAGCGTTTCTAGAGGGATGATGCTAAGTGGAACAGAAATGGTTAACTCTGGGTCACTGTTCCAGGTTGAAGCTGTAATTGTCGGACAGGGGGTCGCAGGTACAAACTGAGAAGAGACAGGGTCGGAACTGATGTCAGCTCCTTCACACACTGAGCGTGAGCCCAGAGCACAGGAGGAGAATATTTTACCCTCGTGACCGTGACAGGGTGAACGACGGGAGTAGTGCTGGCAGGAGGAATCGTCTGGTCTCCATATTATAAAAAGATATCAAGAGAAGGTGCAAAAAAGATTAACTGGGATGATACCAGAACTGAGAGGTTATGACTATCAGGAAAGGCTGAACAGGCTGGGGCTCAGTTCTTTAGAAAGGGGGTGACCTGATAGAGGACTTTAAAATTATGGAAGGGTTTGATAGGGTAGACGTACAGAAGATGTTTCCACTTGTGGGGGAGACCAGAACTAGGGGCCCATAAATATAAGAGAGTCACTCATAAATCCAATAGGGAATTCAGGAGAAACCTCTTTACCCAGAGAGTGGTGAGAATGTGGAACTCACTCCCACATGGAGTGGTTGAGGCGAATAGTGTAGATGGATTTAAGGGGAAGCTCGATAAACACATGAGGGAGAAAGGAATAGAAGGATATGCTGATAGGGTGAGAGGAAGTAGGGAGGGAGGAGGCTCATGTGGAGCATTAATGCCGGCACAGACCAGTTGGGCCGAATGGCCTGTTTCTGTGCTGTGGATTCTATGTAATTCTATGTAGTCACGTTTCATTCAATGTCATTTCAGTCTCTGATTACGGCTCATTCCAAGTGTTCTCTGCTCCGGGACTCACCAATGTCACCTTGGTCGTTGAGATCAAATTCCACGTACTTCTCTGCAAGAAATAAAAGGGAGACAGATAAGATAAGGCACATCTCAACATACTGCCAAGGACTTAAACACCAACCACAACAACAGCTTGCGTTTATACAAGCTAGCACATCTCCCATGGTGTTGCTCAAGGTAGCCCAGGGTCTGAAGTACAGTCGCCATGTTTGCCTGTTAACCTGGCCTGACCCTTTAAGGCCACTGCTCAGGTACGGAGGGATATGCATCACCGTTCCTTCATCATCAATTGGTCAAAATCCTGCCATTCCCTACCTGAGCACTACCACCACACAGACAGCAGAGGCTCATCACCACCTTCTCAGGGGGCAGTTAGGAATGGGCAATAAATGCCAGCCTCGCCCACATCACCCACACCCAAAGAATAATTTTATTTTTAAATTGTACATCATGGGGATGGAATGGGACAATTCCCCGATCATTTCTCACCAGTAACACGCTCCAGATAGTGAGCGAGGCAGGAAGATGGCATCTTGAGCATGGCGGCCAATTGCCACACAGATGTTGGTGCATCAGCCTCCTGCATCTTTGTCCCACCTTCCTTATGAGTTTATCTGGGGAGATAATCTGGGTATTGCACTGGGGTTTATTTGCCTGTGAGCTGTGTATAATGTAGAGGGCAGTTCCATTCTGCTGGGGTCTGTTAGTGTGAGTCTGACAATCAATTCTGCATTACACCTCAGTGAGATCCACTGAAGGGAATGTGAAGCGATGGGAAATTGAATTTTAGCAACACTTTGTGCCGTTTCCTGCGGCTTGCGGTTGAGTGGAGTAAATGGAAGAGAGAAGGTCACAAGGTGTTAAAGTGACCCGTCCCCTGTGTGGCTGCGAAAGGATTTTACCAGCAGACTGGCAGCAGGTTCATTGGTGCAACAAGCGTAAAGACCCAGCACAGAACAGAGTCAAACTCAGGCAGGTATCAACACAGCATCGACTGGGCACCTGACACCCATAGAAATACCCGGCACCCACCCGGGTACCCGGCGCCCGCAGAGATACCCGGCACCCACCCAGGTACCCGGCACCCACCCAGGTACCCGGCACCCGCAGAAATACCAGGCACCCACAGACAGGCAGTCGACATGACAAGGGTACCCAGTGCTAATGGGGAGCACTGGAGCCGAGGGGGATTTTCTGTAACTTACTTTTGAAAGATTCCAGATTTTCTGCCAGATTTTCTTCATCTTTATATTTCTGATCTTCCAGAAATTCCTGGAAGAGAGAGAATTTCTCAGTGAGAAACTATAAAATAATAATCGGGCGATTCCCCCATGGAGCCTGGCCCTATAATCCATCCTGTGACTCGTTCCTTCTAAAACTGAAGATAGAAAGACTTGCATTTCTACAGTGCCTCTCATGATCTCAGGACAATTTACAGCCAATGAAGTACTTCTGAAGTGTAGTCACTGTTGTAATGTATGAAACGCGGCAGCCAATTTGTGCACAGCAAGATCCCACAAACAGCAATGTGATAATGACCAAATAATCTGTTTTCAGTGATGTTGGTTGAGGGATAAATATTGACCAGGACACCGGGGAGAACTCCCCTGCTCTTCTTCGAATAGTATCATGGGGTCTTTTACGTCCACCTGAGAAGGCAGACGGGGCCTCAGTTTAACATCTCATCCAAAAGATGGCACCTCCGACAGCGCAGCACTCCCTCAGTACTGCACTGGGAGTGTCGGCCTAGATTTTGTGCTCATATCTCTGGGGTGGGGACTTGATACCATGGCCTTCTGACTCAGAGGGGAAAGTGCTACCCACTGAGACGCCGACTGAGTTGTTGCAAACAAGCTCTGGAAAAGGTGCCCCGACAGGCCTGTGTAACACAGGTCTCTTATACGGGCACCGTCCACTTACAAACACCGTCATCTCATCCAAACCAAACCGATCCCAGTCAGTTTAAAAACTCAACAAGGGCAATGGGTCCTTCCTTCAATGAGCAGCAGAAACTCCCAATCAGGTGACACCCACCCTCAGACCATATTATAGAATCTTACGGCACAGGAGGAGGCCATTCGGCCCATGGTGCCTGTGCCGGCTCTTTGAACGAGCTATCCAATTAATCCCATTCCCCCGCTCTTTCCCCACAGCCCTGAAAATTTTCCCCCTTCAAGTATTTATCCAACTCCCTTTTGAAAGTTATTATTGAATCTGCTTCCACCGCCCTATCAGGCAGCGCATTCCAGATCAGAACAACTCGCTGCGTAAAAGATTTTTTCCTCATCTCGCCTCTGGTTCTTTTGCCAATTACCTTAAATCTGTGTCCTCTGGTTACCGACCCTCCCATCACTGGAAACAATTTCTCCTTATTTACTCCATCAAAACCCTTATCTACCACTTCAACCGAAATCTCCACCGCACATTAATGCTGACTACCCCACACACAAACACACCCCATTCCCAATCATCCCACTCCCCTCACCCCACACCCCCCAATCATCCCACACACCCAACTCATCCCACTCCCATCACCCCACACCCCTCACCCCCAATCACCCCACACCCCACCATCACCCCACACCCCACCCCACTCCCCCATCATCCCACTCATCCCACCCCATGTACCCCACCCCACCCCATAGTCCCCCCACACACCCCTCCCATGGATATTTGCACCAATTTCTTCCAATGAGGAGGGAGGGAAAGAGGACAGAGACCCAGAACTTTAAGGGAAACAGATTCAGTAAAAAGACAAATTGGCCTTGACTGTAGTATGGATACTGGGATTGTTCTCCTTCGAGCAGAGAAGGTTAAGGGGAGATTTAATCGAGGGGTCCAAAATTATGAAGGGGTTTTGATGGAGTAAATAAGGAGAAACTGTTTCCAGTGGCAGAAGGGTTGGTAATCAGAGGACACAGATTTAAGATAATTGGCAAAAAAGCCAGAGGGGAGATGAGGAGATTTTTTTTTTTACGCAGTGAGTGGTTCTGATCTGGAATTCGCTGCCTGAAAGGGCGGTGGAAGCAGATTCAATAATAACTTTCAAAAGAGAATTAGATAAATACCTGATAGAGGAAAAATTTGCAGGGCTCTGGGGAAAGAGCAGGGAGTGGGACTAATTGGATAGCTCTTTCAAAGAGCCGGCACAGGCACAATGGGCCGAATGGCCTCCTTCTGTGCAGTACGATTCCATAATAAAGCGTCTTATACAGGACTAGCAAGGTGATACTTCAGGTAATGAAACACCTGGCCTGTCACAGGCTCCACTCAATCGCTCTCATTGTTTCTGGCTGGGCAACCACAGCCCGGCTTAACATCGCACCCCGAGGACCGGAGACCAAAGCTCCCCTTTGCCATTAGTCCAAGCACCGAGTGCCACTGGCACTGGGTCCCAGTACAGCACCTGGCACAACACACAAAGAACAGGCTGAGATAACAGGGGGGAAAAGGGGCAGGGGATGGAAGTGGAGAGAGGGTTTGACCCATCTCGGCTCGAGCTGCATTCACTGCCAATATCCAAAGGGGCTGTTACCGCGATGCAACTGAAGTCACGGGGTGGGGTCTACGAGATACCGTTTGCCCCGTCAATCATTTCAGTGGAGACGAAGCCTGTGCCTCAGTAACTGCTAATAGGAACACACAGACTATCCTGTGGATCTTTCCACAACAGAGAGGTCGAGTCCTGACAAGAAAAAGAGAATGAATTGGCATTTATATAACGCCTTTCGTCACCTCAGTACATCCCAAAGTGCTTTACAGCCAAGGAAGTTCTTTTTTTTTTGAAGTGTAGTCTGTGTTGTGATGTAGCGAGACGCAGCAGCTAATTTGTGCACAGCAAGATCCCACAGACAGCGATGTGATAATCTGTTGTTAGCGATGTTGAGTGAGGGGTAAATAGTGGCCCCAGGACAGCAGGGAGAACTCCCCGGCTCTTCCTGAAGCTGTTTTGCGTCAGCTGCAAATCCCTCGTCTCTCAGGCCTTGAGCATGTTGTTTTATCAGCGGGCACTTCGCTAATCTGTCCAGGAATTTATTTTCAAACAGGACAAGACCAGAACGGCGGCCTCCTGAAGGACAAATCTTTCCCGGGACAACATCAACGGATGTTAGATTCCCACATCACATGAGGAACACGGCAAGAGCAAATCACACGTCAAAATAGGTTCCACTCATGGGGCCCTGGTCATTCGGAGGGTGGAGAAAAGAGACAACTGGTCCCCCTCGCAGAAACCCATGAACCAAGGTGGGAGGGGAGGGGAGGGGAGGGGAGGGGAGAGGAGGGGAGAGGAGGGGAGGGGAGGGGAGGGGAGGGGAGGGGAGGGGAGAGGAGGGGAGAGGAGGGGAGAGGAGGGGAGGGGAGGGTGAGCTGAATGAGTCATATTATCTTTAAGGCACAGAAGGTGATTAATACCATTCAAACTTTTGCTTTATTACTTTTACAACCTCGAGGTGAGGAGATTGGGGGAGTTAATGTTTTCCCCCACTCTTAAAAAGAAATTACAAAGCAAATTCTCAAGAAAATTTAAGAGTCAGTATCGGCTTTAAAACGGGAGCTTTAGTAACAGGAGACCTACAAATAAATGGGGTTCACGTACCCCAACATCTCCTCTCCGCCCCAAAACACCCACATTTACTTTTAGAAGCACAGCTGTAGGTAGAGAGTCAGGAGGTCATTGGTTCAAGTCTCCTCTCCAGAGACTTGAGCACGTAATTTCAGGCTGACGCTCCCAGTGCAGTACTGAGGGACTGCCGCACTGTTGGAGGGTCAGTACTGAGGGAGCGCTGCACTGTCGGAGGGTCAGTACTGAGGGAGTGCCGCACTGTCGGAGGGTCAGTACTGAGGGAGCGCTGCACTGTCGGAGGGTCAGTACTGAGGGAGTGCCGCACTGTCGGAGGGTCAGTACTGAGGGAGCGCTGCACTGTCGGAGGGTCAGTACTGAGGGAGTGCTGCACTGTCGGAGGGTCAGTACTGAGGGAGTGCTGCACTGTCGGAGGGTCAGTACTGAGGGAGTGCTGCACTGTCGGAGGTGCCGTCCTTCGGATGAGACGTTAAACAGAGGCCCCGTCTGCCCTCTCAGGTGGATGTAAAAGATCCCGCAGCCACTGTTTCGACGAGGAACGGGGGGAGTTCTCCCCGGTGTCCTGGGGCCAATATTTATCCCTCAACCAGCATTACTAAAAAAACAGTTTATCTGGCCATTACCACGTCGCTGTTTGTGGGATCTTGCTGTGCGCAAAATTTGGCTGCCGCATTTCCTACATTACAACAGTGACTACACTTCAAATAGGACTTCATTGGCTGTAAAGCGCATTGGGATGTCCTGAGGTCGTGAAAGGCACGATATAAATACAAGTCTCCTCTGACAGTGCAGCATTCCCTCAGCACCTCACCGTGAATGTCGGCCTGGATTATGGGCTCAAGTCTCTGGAGTGAGGAGCTGACATTTCCTGTCACAGGCTGCCCTTATGGTTAAATTGAGAATCAATGGCCACTCACTCTGCACTAAAACCCTGCTCTGTACGAAGCTTGGTGACATAATCCAGGTTCAGCGCAAGCCGATTAGCACAGCTGCCTCGATTAGGCTGAACGCTCTCAGCAGAGAGGACCAGCTGGGCCTGGTACGTGCTGACTGGGCTCAGGGGGCACGCACCTCGGTTCCAGTCTCAAGCTAAACTGGGCCGGTTCGGATTTCAGCCGACTCGAGCTCTGACCCGACACTCGGTGTCGCTGTGAACCCAGACACTGGACACAGGTTTCCATGATGTCAGTGTGATGAAGGCCCTGAAATCACCCAATAAAAGGGTTTCGAAAAAAAAACGAATGGGCCCTGCTGTGAGATTCCACCGTCCAAACGATTTGCCTCTGAGTCAGAAGGTTGTGGGTTCAATCCCCATGCGAGAGACTTGGGAGAGAGAGAGAGAGAGGTAGAGGCGGAGAGGTTTAGGGAGGGAATTCCAGAGCTTAGGCAGCTGAAGGCATGGCCGCCAATGGTGGAGCGATTAAAATCGGGGATGCGCAAGAGGCCAGAATTGGAGGAGCGCAGAGATCTCGGAGGGTCGTAGGGGCTGGAGGAGGTCACAGAGATAGGGAGGGGGACGGAGGGATTTGAAAACAAGGATGAGGATTTTAAATCGAGGCGTTCCCGGACTGGGAGCCAATGTCGGTCAGCGAGCACAGGGGGTGATGGGTGAACGGGACTCGGTGCGAGTTCGGATACGGGCAGCAGAGTTTTGGATGAACTCAAATTTACGGAGGACCGTAACAGAGTTTGTGTGGCACAAAGACTGCTAGTCACAACTGCCAGTAACTTCATTGGATGAGAGGCCGCTGTGGATGACTGGGATGGACGAAATATCTGAGCTTTGTAATCATCCAGGGAAGTGTCAGTCCATCACACAGCGAGCATCCAGTTGGAAGACGTGTACACAAACTAACCACAGCCCCTCCGCTAAGAACGCACTCTACTTTCATGATTGATGTTAGTTAGAGAGCTCAGTGGCTGGCTGGCTTTATTCTGCAGTGCGAGCCTCCTCAACATCATGGCTTGACAGTACAAAGCCCCGTCTCATTCACCTCCTCATCGCTCAGCGCCAAGGTCGTGGCACATTTTGGAATTTGGAGCAGACCCAAGATCTGATCTCCACAATGCAGGGTACTTTGGCCAACTTGTGTGCTTCAAATCAGTGCCAGCATGAGCGATACTCGCCTCAGGGCTGGCTTTCATGCCAGGGGGGCTGGAGTGGAGACAGCCAGCGGGATCCGCGCGTCCGGTGGGCGTGGGTTGTGGGAGCCCCTGAAACCCTTCCCGTCGTAGCGGACTAACCCCCCCCACTACTGGCTGGTATAAAAATGGTTACGGCCGCAGCAGGAGCGTTCATGTCGCGACCTGTCAGACCGTTAACCAGCCTGCGAATCCGTCCACTACGTCACACTGTTCCCCAAGGGAAGAGGGCGAAGATACAAAAACAACGAATACGCCACCCTGTCAGACTGTTAATCAGCCTGCGAATCCGTCCACTACGTCACACTGTTCCCCAAGGGAAGAGGGCGAAGATACAAAAACAACGAATACGCCACCCTGTCAGACTGTTAATCAGCCTGCGAATCCTCCCACTACTTCACACAAGGGAAGAGGGCGAAGATAGGATTTTTTTTTAAAAGGCAGGAGGCAGCAATGAGTGGGTATAGAACATTCCCCCGCACAAAATTAGTAAAAATGACTGAGGTTATAATGCTTGTGGACAGAGATAGGTAAAGTAGCTGTTGGGCACTGCAAAGTGGGCCAATTTATGAGTGAAAAATTGAAAGCACCAAGTTTGAATGGTTGGGTTACATTTCAATCAAAGGGATGTCCTGTCCCTGTGTTTCTGTGTAGAATTTGAAGAGATCTGTGAACATCTCGCACTTGATGTTTGTTAATAACCTGGCATTTTCACTAAAGTATGTCCCAAAATCAGAGCCAACCACTAACTGTGCAAAACCCCACAGCTGGTCATTACAGAGACAGATGTTTGAGGCTTTTCTGGTGCTTCATAGAATCTTACAGCCCAGAGGGAGGCCATTCGGCCCGTCGTGCCTGTACTGGCTCTTTGAAAGAGCTTTCCAATTCGTCCCATTCCCCTGCCCTTTCCCCATAGCCCTGCAAATTTTTACTTTTTAAGTATTTATCAAATTCCCTTTTGAAAGTTATTATTGAATCTGCTTCCACCGCCCTTTCAGGCAGTGAATTCCAGATCAGAACAACTCGCTGCGTAAAAAAAAGTTCTCACCTCCCTCTGATTCTTAGCCAATTATTTTAAATCTGTGACCTCTGGTTACCGACCCTCCTGCCACTGGAAACAGTTACTCCCCATCTACTCTATCAAAACCCTTTTCTTATAAAGAAAGACCTGCATTTATATATCGTGCTTCATCACATCTCAGAAATGTCTAAGTAAAACATTTTATGTAGAACTAGCCGGTCTCCCGTGGCATTGCTCACAGTGCAGTAACATGCAATGCATTATTCTGCCGCTGAACTGCAGCGTTGTGTCCCTCTGTATAACTCTTTGAGGCCACAAGGTGCCTTCCTGGGTCAATTAGAGGCTAATTGTTCTAAAACTGACTCTCGGGTCAATTAGAGGTCAGGTTGGCTTTCTTATACTTTTTTTTTAAGACTCCTGGAGTCATCTGGAAAATATTTCCAGATGGTGAGGAAGTTTCTCTGTACTTTAGAAAGGATTGGCTTTCTTTCTCTTTTCTTTTAAATATCTTTTTTTTTGAGCAAGACAGAGTAATTTGCACATGTGACAAACACATCCCCAAACAACATCTATCACACTTTGCCTCACATGCAAAAACAATTTAAAAAAAGGAGAAAGCCAGTCACTCGTAGCTGGTTTCTCCTGACCGACAGCTTGAAACTCGGGAACAATTCACAACCTGCACAGTTCCTCACCAAACAATTAAACTCTGACTGACCTGAGGCTCTGTTCACACAACGATTAGACTTTATAACCTTAAAAAGGTCACAGCTCGACCTGAGTAGCAGAATACATTGCACAAGACACACTCCTGTCCTCATAAAACAGCTTGGGCCAGAAATCCGGGCGCGCCCATTTTTCGGAAAGTGAATTATTTCCCTCCTTTGTTGCAGGTGAGCCCTGGGGCTGGTATCCCGTGACGACACTGGCTGCCTCAGGGAGTTAGGCCTTGGCTAATTGCTCATGCAAAGGGCCTAACATCTGTTTCAGGTGTGGGTAAAGAACTCCTTTCATTTGTCCTTTATCCAATGTGGCAGTCGGTGCACTTCTGGCCAGAAATGTGCGCATGATTCCTGCCCGCCACATTGGGGCCTTAATAGTCTGTGCAGCGCCCAAAAAAAATGGGTATTATGTGGACCAATTTCTAGACCCTTGTCCAGAAATGGCTTCCCTGCAAATGACCAGAGCTGCCCTAACTGTGCAAGTAGGGCTGCCAACCCTCCAGGATTTGAAGATTAATCTCCAGGACACTGCTGCGAGTAACACTGGAGAATACATCATCAGGGCATTTTAAAAAAAAGATTGCTTTCTTTGCATTTTCTTTGAACACTTCTGTTTATTAGTTATAAAAATACTGGAGATGGGGGACAAAAAAGGCTGTTTGACCGACAATCATTATCATCCAGTCGGGTAACGAGCGTTCCGATTGGCCGCGGGAAGGCGGGGCACCGTGAGGACGGACATGTCGGGCGACCAATGGCGGGAGGGTGGGGCCGGGACATCATGTGATGAAACCTCCAGGAATTCACTCAACCAGAGTTGGCAACCCCGAGCTACGAGTTGGTCGAAGTTCTCGGTAAACGAAGAGGTTAAACTGATTGCACCCACACAATATTGTCTTGTAAAACATTTTGAACAAAGGAGCTTTTCACTGGAGCCCAACACTGCAGCACCAGGGAAAGAGCAGCGTTCTGATACAATCCCCAATTTCTGGCCTTGTCCCAGCATATTTGCATTGCTAAGTGCCTGTGCTGCACCAGCACACACTTAACCCAGCTAGTACGACAGAGCCTCGAGGTCAGCTCGAGTGATGCACAGAGTGTTCAATCCATCACTGAATCACATGCTAGGAAGAAAGAACAAAGGGCTTGCATTTATATAGCGCCTGTTACCACCTCAAAACTTGGCCTCGGTCAACCAACATCACTAAAAAAAAAACTGATTATCCGGTTATTGTCACATTGCTGTTTGTGGGATCTTGCTGTGCGCAAATTGGCTGCTGCGTTTCCTACATTACAACAGCGTCCGCACTTCAAAAAATACTTCATTGGCTGTAAAGCACTTTTAGGGCGTCCTGAGGTCATAAAAGGCACGATAGAAATGAAACTTTTTTTAAAAAATCCCTTCAAAACCAAACCTCATTGTCTGGTAATCAGAGCCAGGAAGAGTTGGACATTAGGAAACTCTGGGATTTGGAGAGGGAGCGATAACACAACCAAAAAAAAATTGGGGGAGGGGGAATTGTCACCACTACACACCCCCCCCCCCCAGTGAATCGTACCTGTGTCCACAACCAGTTGCTAATGGCAGTCAACGCATCACTGTAGCCTCCTCCAGCCCTACAACCCTCCGAGATCTCTGCACTCCTCCAATTCTGGCCTCTTGCGCATCCCCGATTTTAATCGCTCCACCATTGGCGGCCGTGCCCTCAGCAGCCTGGGCCCTAGGCTCTGGAATTCCCTCCCTAAACCTCTCCGCCTCTCTCTCCTCCTTCAAGACCCTCCTTAAAACCTACCTCTTTGACCAAGCTTTTGGTCACCTGTCCTAATATCTCCTTATGTGGCTCAGTGTCAAATTCTGTTTGATAATCGCTCCTGTGAAACACCTTTTACTGCGTTAAAGGCGCTATATAAATGCAAGTTGTTGTCTGACCCAGAAGGGGCAGTGCTACTTCAGGGAAATGGAACCAGCCATCAGCATCAGTGAGATACTTTGTATTGAAGAAACAAGTACAGTGTCAAGGGGTCAGTGTCACTGACGGGAGCCACAAAACCCAACTGAGGTTGGTGACGGGTTACACTCGCGCAGTAAACGCAGACACACTGCACTCACCCCGAGAACCCAGCCCAAACCTTTTACTGGCCAGCAATGGTCAGTGGAAGTGGGACATGTCTACTGTTCTGGGTCCTAAGCTGGAGTCTGAAACCATTTTGAGGGACAATGAGGAAGAACATAATGAAGGGAAATTCAAGTTCAGAACAAACACTGGGAGTGATGGAACTTCAAAGATATTAATTAGGCTCTGAAGGGACAGAGTTCCAAAACCGCCACTGTAATTTTAAACATGTTATTTATAAATGTAAGGAATCTTACAACACCAGGTTATAGTCCAACAGTTGGATTATAACTTGGTGTTGTAAGATTCCTTACATTTGTCAACCCCAGTCCATCACTGGCATCTCCACATCGTGTTATTTATAGGGAGAGAACAGAGGAAAAGAGAGAGACAGAGAGAGAGAGAGACACACATGGAGAAAGAGTGAAGAGAGAGAGACAGAGAGGGAAATAGAGACAGACAGAGAGAGAGACAGAGAAATAGAGACAGACAGACAGAGAGAGAGACAGAGAGGGAAATAGAGACAGACAGACACAGAGAGAGAGGGAAATAGAGACAGACAGAGAGAGAGAGAGAGACAGAGAGGGAAATAGAGACAGACAGACAGAGAGAGAGAGAGAGACAGAGAGGGAAATAGAGACAGACAGACAGACACACAGAGAGAGAGGGAAATAGAGACAGACAGACAGAGAGAGAGAGGGAAATAGAGACAGACAGACAGAGAGAGAGACAGAGAGGGAAATAGAGTGAAAGAGAGAAACACAGAGAGTGACACACACAGAGGAAAAACAGGGACCGAGAGACACACAGGAGGTGGGACAGAAGGAGAGAGGAGGGGTGGGATAGGAGAGAGGGTGGGTCGGGGGTCCTGGATCCCGGTGTAGCCCCCCACCCCCAGTAACTCACCTTGTTCACACTGTCCAGCCGCTCCTCTTGCTGCGCTCTCAGTAACCCGAACATTTTGCCCCCTGAAAGTATGAAACAGAATTCAGACCAGGGAGCCGAGCCCGTCCCGTCCCGTCCCGTCCCCACCCCCGCCCCAAACTTTGGCCGAGAGGTGAAGTTTCTTACCCTGAGCCTGTTGTCTCGAAGGCATCTTGCGAGGTCCGGGTCCGGGGTCCGGGGGTCCGCCGCCTTCCAAGGCGCTGCCGCCGACACTTGAGTGAATGTCCCCGGGGACCGACACGCCCGCTACAGGAAGGGAGAGAAACTGCAGCCGGTACCTGGGAACACCCCCAGACCCAACCCCAAGACCCAGACCCCAACCCCAGACCCAGACCAAACACCAGCCCAAGATCTCGACCCCAACCCCAGCCCAAGACCCCAACCCCAGACCCAGACCCAACCACCAGCCCAAGATCTCAACCCCAACCCAAGACCCAAACACCAGCCCCAACACCCTATACCTCAACCCCAACACCAAGAACCCAACCCGAGACCCAACCCCAGCCCAAGACCTCAACCCTAGACCCAACCCCAAGACCCAAACACCAGCCCCAACACCAAGACCTCAACCCTAGACCCAACCCCAAGACCCAAACACCAGCCCCAACACCAAGACCTCAACCCCAGCCCCAGCCCAAGACCCAAACCCAACCCCAGCCCAAGATCCAAACCCAACCCCAGTCCAAGACCCAGCCCTAACACCAGCCCAACCCATCCCCTACCTCAAACCCCCCAGTATCTTCCCTAAACTCCAACCCCAAACACCAAGATCCAACTCCAGCCCCTACCCAGTCAGCAGAATGAAAGGGACCCCACTGTAAAATGGGACTCAGCAAGAGGACTTCAACAGCTTTGCAGAAAAGCTCTGTTTTTCACCCATATTTAATGCTTTGTTGGGGGCTTTGAGTATTTTAAATTGGACAACACTGTGATATAATTTAATACTATGAGCTGTCCCGTGGCATTGCTCACCGATTGTTGCACCATGTAATGCACAATACAATCACCAATCTGTTCAGTGGTGATTTGTTGCTGTTTTAAGAAGATGAGATTTGAGTTAATCGGGTGCCAGTGTGACAATTTCAAGTGTGACACTTTGAGACGTGAGAGATGTGTGACCCGAACAAACCGTCACATACCGAGCCGTGAAGAGAAGCCGACTTTGGGCACAAACCGCAGACTCCTCGGTACCGCCCACAAAACCAGTCGAATCAGGGTCAGTCGATCGATGATAACATTACAAACGGTCGTTAGTCACGTCTTTAGTTAGTTAAACGTTCAGTAAAACTTGAGATACACTGGGAATGGGCTGACAGCTGAGACACCAAAATCAATGACATGATTGGCCAAGTGGACTGAGATGCATTACAATGCAATCTAGATTAACAACTACTCAAGCCACACGATGAACTTTGCTGTAACATAATCAACAAAATAATCATTTAATAACAGTGATTAAATATCTTACAAGCAGGTCTGTGCTTTCAATCCATTAATATAAATTTGATTTTCGACAGGTCATATTAAACAGAGAGAAACGGCAGAAGAGATTTTCAGTGCAGGAATGAGTAGAACGTGAAACAATCTCAGATGCTCCAGTCACTCCCAATCAATCCTGCTCTCTTCCGATGTCCAGTCTGAACTTCTGAAATTCTGAATTAGACTTTGGTGAAGTTTTAGAGTGAGCATGTTAATCAAGATTAGAGGGGAAATTCTGTTTGGCGGCCTTCATCGTTTAATGAAGGATTATAGAATGATAGAGCACAGAAGGAGGCCATTCGGCCCATCATGCCCGAGCCGGCTCTTTGAAAGAGCTATCCAATTAGTCCCACTCCCCCACTCTTTCCCCACAGCCCTGCAAATTTTTATTCCTTTTCAAGTGTATATCTCAATTCCCTTTTGAAAGTTACTATTGAATCTGCTTCCACCGCCCTTTCAGGCAGCCCATTCCAGATCATTACAACTCGCAGCGTAAAGAAAATTCTCCTCATCTCCCCTCTGGTTCTTTTGCTAATTATCTTAAATCTGTGTCCTCTGGTGACCGACCCTCCTGCCAGTGGAAACAGTTTCTCCCCATCTACTCTATCAAAACCCCTCGGAAGGGGCGTGTGGTGCTTTACGACATTGCTGTCCTCACTATTTTCCAACCTGTTTATTTTAAGTCTTTTAAAAAAAATTGTCCTTGGGATTTGGGAGATGCTGGCACGGCCCTGAGATGATTGTGGGCCTTCTTATGAACTTTGTAGTGATTGTTTGGGTGTCTTGCTAGGTTACTTCAGAAGGCATTAAGTCTCAACCACATAGTGTGGGACTGTAGGCCAGAGCAGGTAAGGACAGCAGGTTTCCTTCTCTGAAGCTTATTAGTGAACCAGTCGGGTTATTATGCTGTCAACCGATGCCCCGTCTACCCTCTCAGGTGAACATAAAAGATCACAAGGCCACTATTTCGAAGAAGAGCAGGGGAGTTCTCCCCAGTGTTCTGGTCAATATTTATCCCCCAACCAACATCGCTAAAACAGATTATCTGGTCATTATCACATTGCTGTTTGTGGGATCTTGCTGTGCGCAAATTGGCTGCTGCGTTTCCTACATTACATGTAGCGACTACACTTCAAAAGTACTTCATTGGCTGTAAAGCGCTTTGGGAGGTCCTGAGGTCATGAAAGGCGCTATATAAATGCAACTTCTTTCTTTCTTTTTATAATGTTTGGAAAATTGTGGGCAGTGTGTGCCTGAATGTCTGATATGTGATTGGGGAATGGGGAGGTTGATGGGTGCGGGCTGGGGTGATGATGCCTGCTGCGAGCAGAAAATTAGGAAATGACCCTTTTTGCTGAGATCCTGCCTTACATCAACGTGAAACGTGAAGTTAATGGTAGCTTCAGCATGTCTAATGAATGAGTTTATCAGCATTGCGAGTTATTGCAGTCAGTGCCTATTTTAATCTGTTGTAAATGTAATCGATAACTCTGAATAATCTGTCGGTAATACATTAACTAGTGGATTCGATGAGGAGCAATTATTTATTAATACAGTGACTAAAATTGGAGGCATCTTGGAAACACCACTGTCATCGTCAGACCGGCATCTTGAGATAAAGATGTGTCTCAAATTCCCTCCCTTATCCTCTCGGCCTCTCTCTCCTCCTTTACGATGCTTCTTAAAATTAACCTCTTTGACCGAGCTTTTGGTCACCTGTTCTAATATCTCCTTATGTGGCTCGGTGTTAAATTTTGTCTGATAATTCTCCTGTGAAGCGCCTTGGGGCGTTTCACTACGTTAAAGGCGCTATATAAATGCGAGTTGTTGTTGCTGTTTGGGATGATGGGTCTCCATTGGCATTGCTCATGACGAGTCGGAGGATAAAGTACTTTCATCGGCTGTAAAGCGTTTTGGGACATCCTGAGGTCGTGAAAGGCGCTATATAAATGCAAGTTAATTTGTTCGTTCGTCCGATGCACTGTTTTATAACAACACAAATGTTGTACCATACAATGTATTATTCTGCTGCTGAGGCTAATGTCCAATTGCTGCAAATTGACGTTTCCTGATGGTCAATTAGAGGTTAATTTATATTGCAATTTGTACAGTGGCAGCTGCTTATAAAGCCTGGCTCCAGGTCAGAAAAAAACAGTAAAAAAATGATTGGTTTTCCTTATCAACAAAGGACTGAGCTGCGTGGGGTCAGACTGTGGGGTCGGACTGTGGGGTCAGACTGAGCCGCGTGGGGTCGGACTGTGGGGTCGGACTGTGGGGTCGGACTGTGGGGTCGGACTGTGGGGTCGGACTGTGGGGTCGGGCCGTGGGGTCGGACCGTGGGGTCGGGCCGTGGGGTCGGGCCGTGGGGTCGGGCCGTGGGGTCGGACCGTGGGGTCGGACTGAGCCGCGTGGGGTCGGACTGTGGGGTCGGACTGCGGGGTCGGACTGCGGGGTCGGACTGCGGGGTCGGACCGTGGGGTCGGGCCGTGGGGTCGGGCCGTGGGGTCGGACCGTGGGGTCGGGCCGTGGGGTCGGACCGTGGGGTCGGACCGTGGGGTCGGACTGAGCCGCGTGGGGTCGGACTGTGGGGTCGGACTGTGGGGTCGGACTGCGGGGTCGGACTGCGGGGTCGGACTGCGGGGTCGGACTGCGGGGTCGGACTGCGGGGTCGGACTGTGGGGTCGGACTGCGGGGTCGGACTGCGGGGTCGGACTGAGCCGCGTGGGGTCGGACTGTGGGGTCGGACTGTGGGGTCGGACTGTGGGGTCGGACTGTGCCGTACAGACAAGCAAGATCCCAGGTCTGATCCCTGCTCTTTGCTCACTTTGCAGATCTCAAATGGAGCAACAGCAGGGCACTGAATCTGGGCTTCATTTCCCCGGGGAGAGGGAAGGGAAAAAGCTGCTTCAGTTAAAACTCCCACTTCCACTCACTCGATTGCCACAATTACAAATTATGTTTTTTTTAACGATGTTGGTTTGCTTTCTATCACGTTGGTGATACGTTGTTGTTTGGTGAAGATAATATTTGAGCCAATCTCGTGCAAGTGTGATTACTTTCAAGGCCACAGACCTATCAGATGCCAAGAATTTTTTTTTAATGTAGAGATTCTTGGACCTCGAGACGTGTCACGGCCGTTAAGGGGTAAATTGCATCACGGGTTGGCAGTGGGTCAGTAGGCCCGGAAGGCCTCAGGCTCAATCTGAGAGCGCACGATGGTCTCTATACCCCTGGACCAGTTACAGAAAATAAGATTCTCCAGGGTCCCTGCTCCTGATTGTTGTCCTACGACCCTGGCTAGTGTGTGTGAATATTGGGGTAAGGGCAGACTTAGGCCCGATGAAGTAATATCTTTGCAACAGACCGTACGGAAGGCTCACGTACGAACGGTGGGCAGTTGTCCGAGCACTGGAAGGTCACGCCCACCCATTGTACCACAGCCGGCCGGAGTCACAGGAGAGGTTAAAGGGTTAAAATCGTAAGGAACATTGAAAGGGGTTAAAACGCTCAACCAAATTGCTCATTTGAAATGCTTCATTAAATGGCGGCAGGTCGGTGACAATGGTAAAGGTTTTGAGATTATAACACATTAACTGCCCACAGTAATCACCTCTCCCCAAACTCTCACTGCCTCTTCAGTCCCGCTCTGTTATAACAGCCCTGGGGTAAGTTCTGAACAATGTCCTCCAGATTGTGCTTGTCTGCCTGGATCTCCTCGATGTCCTTTTCAAACACTTTCATCCTCAGGATCTGCATCTCGGACGCAGCCTCCAGCTCCCGCACTTTCTGTGCCAGCCTCCTGTCGATGGCCCACCTCAGCGCCCCCATCTCAGTCTCCGTTTGATTCAGTGTTTCTTCTGTCGCCTGGTCAATCCGCAGGTTTTCTGTTGGGATAATCAAAAGACAAAAAGAATTCAGGCTGCGTATAGTGACACCACTATTCCCGGCCAGAATGGAGATGATTGGGTAATTCCCCCGTCAAACACGCCTGGAGACCGCCCTGCTGTAAGTGACTGGGATTGATTTTATGCACATAATTTGTATTATGCAACTATCCTCCACTCAATGCATTTTGCTATTATCGGGAGATGTTGCTGTAGTTTCAGTCATGAGTTCCGTTTGTTGTAGTTCGAAGAGACTCTTTTTAAATAGACTCTATAGACTGTTTGCTGCAAGTCCTGCCCTGCCTGCAACTAATTGACTGACACAGTGGTGTCAATAGACACTGTGCAAAAATAATTCAAAGGGGTGTGACTACATGGGGTGAGCCTCTAAAGGACCCTGTGTGTGACTGGGAGCTCTGTGGCCAGGAGCCCTGAGACCCCCGAGCCCTGAGACCCCCGAGCCCTGAGACCCCGAGCCCTGCGACCCCCGAGCCCTGCGACCCCCGAGCCCTGAGACCCGGAGCCCTGCGACCCGGAGCCCTGCGACCCCGAGCCCTGCGACCCCGAGCCCTGCGACCCCCGAGCCCTGAGACCCCGAGCCCTGCGACCCCCGAGCCCTGAGACCCGGAGCCCTGCGACCCCGAGCCCTGAGACCCCGAGCCCTGCGACCCCCGAGCCCTGCGACCCCCGAGCCCTGCGACCCCCGAGCCCTGCGACCCCGAGCCCTGAGACCCCGGGCCCTGCGACATACCTATTTTTTTCAGCAACTCTGTCAACTTCTTCATGTCACGATCGAGCGAGTGTTTTGCTTTCTTCATGCTCTTTCCAATCGCCCCCATCTCGCCAAGAACCTGTCACAAGATTGGGAGAAAATCACAGAGTGGGAGACCAATACAAGGCAAACAGCTTGACTCAGTTGGGAGCGCTCTCCGCACTCCGAGCCCCGCTGGACAGACACAGAGACTCCAGGGCGGTACTGAGGGCGAGTGCCGCGCTGTCAGAGGTGCTGTGAGACGGACGGGTCTGCCTGCCCCAGAGGTTCAGGTGGACATTGACGATCCAACGGCACTATTTGAAGAAGAGCAGGGAGCATTCCCACTGTCTCACCCAACACTCCTCCCTCAACCACCTCCTCCAAAAAAACAGGAGAACCGATCATTGCAGATTGTGCTTAAAAATGGCGGCCATGTTGGCCTACATCGAATTACATAGAATTTACAGCACAGAAACAGGGACTAAAAACCAACAAATCCCCTGGGCCTGATGACCTACATCCGAGGGTTCTAAAAGAGGTGGCTGCAGAGATAGTGGACGCATTGGTTTTGATCTTCCAGAATTCCCAAGATCCTAGAACAGTCCCTGTGGATTGGAAGGTAGCAAATGTAACCCCGCTATTCAAGAAAGGAGGGAGAGAGAAAACAGGCAACTACAGGCCAGTGAGCCTGAGATCAGTCGTCGGGAAAATGCTGGAATCCATTATTAAGGAAATGGTAACAGGGCACTTAGAAAATCATAACATGATTAGGCAGAGTCAACATGGCTTTATGGAAGGGAAATCGTGTTTGACAAATTTATTAGAATTCTTTGAGGATGTAACGAGCAGGGTAAATAAAGGGGAACCAATGGATGTCGTATATTTGGATTTTCAAAAGGCATTCGATATGGTGCCACATAAAAGGTTGTTACACAAGATAAGGGCTCATGGGGTTGGGGGGTAATATATTAGCATAGATAGAGGATTGGTTAATGGACAGGAAACAGAGAGTATGAATAAACGTGTCATTTTCAGGTTGGCAGGCTGTAACTAGTGGGGTGTCGCAAGGATCAGTGCTTGGCCTCAGCTATTTACAATCTATATTAATGACTTAGATGAAGGGACCGAGTGTAATGTATCCAAGTTTGCTGACGATACAAAGGTAGGTGGGAAAGTAAACTGTGAAGAGGACACAAAGAGCCTGCAAAGGGATGTGGACAGGTTAGGTGAGTGGGCAAGAAGGTGGCAGATGGAGTATAATGTGGGGAAATGTGAGATTATTCACTTTGGTAGGAAAACTGCCCCTCCAACAGTGCAGCGCTCCCTCAGTACTGACCCTCCGACAGTGCAGCGCTCCCTCAGTACTGACCCCCCCGACAGTACAGCGCTCCCTCAGTACTGACCCTCCGACAGTGCAGCGCTCCCTCAGTACTGACCCTCCGACAGTGCAGCGCTCCCTCAGTACTGACCCTCCGACAGTACAGCGCTCCCTCAGTACTGACCCTCCGACAGTACAGCGCTCCCTCAGTACTGACCCTCCGACAGTGCAGCGCTCCCTCAGTACTGACCCTCCGACAGTACAGCGCTCCCTCAGTACTGCCCCTCCGACAGTACAGCGCTCCCTCAGTACTGACCCTCCGACAGTACAGCGCTCCCTCAGTACTGACCCTCCGACAGTGCAGCGCTCCCTCAGTACTGACCCTCCGACAGTACAGCGCTCCCTCAGTACTGACCCCCCGACAGTGCAGCGCTCCCTCAGTACTGCCCCTCCGACAGTACAGCGCTCCCTCAGTACTGACCCTCCGACAGTACAGCGCTCCCTCAGTACTGACCCTCCGACAGTGCAGCGCTCCCTCAGTACTGACCCTCCGACAGTACAGCGCTCCCTCAGTACTGACCCTCCGACAGTGCAGCGCTCCCTCAGTACTGACCCTCCGACAGTACAGCGCTCCCTCAGTACTGACCCTCCGACAGTGCAGCGCTCCCTCAGTACTGACCCTCCGACAGTAGAGCGCTCCCCCAGTACTGACCCTCCGACAATACAGCGCTCCCTCAGTACTGACCCCCCGACAGTGCAGCGCTCCCTCAGTACTGCCCCAGCCTAGATATTGAAGCATAAAAATGTTGCCACTTGTTTGACTCTTGCTGTGCCTTTTCCCTGCTCTCGGTATCTATGACCCGAGTCTGCTTCACCTCAGGGGCTGTATCTCGAGCATCATCTGTTGTAAAACAGCGTCACCTGGTAATTGTTTTTTTTTGAAGGGATGAGGCTGTTGAGGTATTTTCCTCTCAGCCCCCTTTCACCCTGTCCCTCGGCTGGTAGTAGCTGAGATAACAGTCCCTGTATTGGAAAAGCTCACATGTCCTTTCCGCGCTTAACCAGCAGAGCAGGCCTGGGAATTCAGCGATCATGGGATGGAGATAAGGGTTGCCAACCCTCCAGGACTGTCCTGGAGTCTCCAGGAATGAAAGATTAATCTCCAGGACACTGCTGTGGGCAAAAACCCTGGGGGAAATGTCATAGACGGGGGTGTTAAACAAAAAATGTTTTTTCATTCATTTTCTTTAAACAAGTTAGTTTATTAGTTACTGGAGATGGGGGAAAAGGCTGTTTGAACAGGCGAGGTCAGAGGTCACGTGATGAAACCTCCAGGAATACGTCCAACCAGAGTTGGCAACCCTGAGATGGAGCGTGCGATCCAGAGCATTACCTCTGTGTGCTGGAGCCCAATGAGACACCTGACCATCTAATACCCATGTCCTTGGATTATTTTTGTTGGAAATCACAGAGACCACTGCCTGATGCCCGTTACTGTGGGCGCTGCCAATGAAGGGTCCGTGGTTTAGTGGGAACACCATCGCATCCACGTTCCCCTCCAAGTCACACATCATCCCGCCTGGGAAATATATCGGCCGTTCCTTCATCGTCGCTGGGTCAAAATCCTGGAACTCCCTCCCCAACAGCACCGTGGGAGAACCTTCACCACACGGACTGCAGCGGTTCAAGAAGGCGGCTCACCACCACCTTCTCAAGGGGCAACTAGGGACGGGCAATAAATGCCCGGCCTCGCCAGCGACGTCCACATCCCGAGGAAAAGAATCCACCTGTCTGGGAAGGTCCAGCTCGAGGAGTTTCCGCTCAAATCACTCGGGTAACAGTGACCATCCAGACATCCAGAGGCCACACCGTCCGACAGCAGCACCGAGGTTGTTCGAATCACAGAATCACAAAGCACAGGAGGCCATTCGGTCCATCATGCCTGTGCCGGCTCTTTGAAAGAGCTATCCAATTAGTCCCACCCCCCTGCTCTTTCCCCAGAGCCCTGCAAATTTTTTCCCTTCAAGTATTTATCCAATTCCCTTTTGAAAGTTATTATTGAATCTGCTTCCACCACCCTTTCAGGCAGCGCATTCCAGATCACAACTCGCTGCGTAAAAAAAATTTCTCCTCATCTCCTCCCCCTCTGGTTCTTTTGCCAATTACCTTAAATCTGTTTCCTCTGGTTACCGACCCTCCTGCCACTGGAAACAGTTTCTCCTTATTTACTCTATCAAAACCCCTCATGATTTTGAACACCTCGATTAAATCTCCTCTTAACCTTCTCTGGCCTAAGGAGAACAACCCCAGCTTCTCCAGAATCATAGAACGATATGGCACAGAAGGAGGCCATTCAGCCCATCGTGCCTGTGCCAGCTCTTGGAAAGACTATCCAATTAGTCCCAATCCCGTGCATAAATAAACCCAGCCTCTCCAGTTTCTGCACATAACTAAAGTTCCTGATCCCTGGGACCATTCTAGTAAACCTCCTCTGCACCCTCTCCAAGGCCTTGACATCCTTCCTAAAGTGTGGTGTCCAGAATTGGACACAATATTCCAACTGAGGCCGAAACCAGTGATTTATAAAGGTTTAGCATAACTTCCTTGTTTTTGTATTTTGCCTCTATTAATAAAGCCCTGGATCCCATATGGTTTTTTTAACAGCCTTCTCAACTTGCCCTGCCACTTTCAAAGATTTGTGTATGTGCACCTCCAGGTCTCTCAGTTCCTGCACCCCCTTTAAAATTACGTCTATCAAAGCCCCTTCACGCTAACTGTGGAAATGCGCGACTGACATTTGACTAAATTTTCCTCTAAACTTGAAGAGGGACACATGCCACGAACGATTTATGTAAAAACCCCGCCAGCTGCCGGTTACATGTTCGGGTGTGAACGCGGTGCGTGTGTGGCCCCCCTCCACCCCCCCCCCCCCGGTCACATGGATGAACGTTTTCGCGTTACCTCGGCCGCTGTCTCCGTGTCCTCCTGGACCTTCGCCCTCAGGGTCGCGGCCTGCTGCTCCCGGGCCTCCAGTTCGTCCCGCGCGGCCTCCAGGTGCGATCGGAGCAAGCCCGACTGCTCGGACTGCTCCTGGGCTCTTCCCTTGATCTTCTGAGCCTCCTGGAAGGTAGAAGGAAGCCAGAAGTTGCCTTTTGGGGAAGGAGGTGCCGCCCAGTTATGGCCTCGGCCAGTTTCTAGCAGATTCTACGGGCTCGCAATTTATTTTCATTCCCCGGAGAGAGGGGACAGGGATCTGTCTGCGGGCTGGAACGTTCCCCCCTCCACTGTCTGGGAGGGTAGGAGTTATGGGATGGATTTACCAGGAGCAAAGGGGAGAGGAACCCATTGGAAAGATCTCAGGTGCCTCCAGTTTCTTGATGCGCGCTCCCCGCGGGGGAGCCTCCACCCCCTGGAGCGCACACACTTGGAAAAATGGACATAAGGGGGCCTGGGTTTCCAGCCCCACCAACACCCCTTCCCCCCCTGCTGGACTTTCAGCATATCCCGGGGTGGGAGCATCATGCCCCGTTGAGTCTCACCGTTAACCGCTCTCCAGGCCCGAGCAAGGACCGTGTCAGGACAATGGCTCTCCCGCCTCCAGCATCGCCAAGACGCAAATCGTCCCGAGGACGTATTTCCCGGCCATTTGCATCTCGCCAACTGTCAGACCCGGCTGTCCACCCGTTGGCATGGGAACAGAGATGGGCGGGGGCAGGGGGCGCGGCCCTTTGAGAATTCTATTCCGCCAGCCTGGCCCATTGCGATCGCTCGTAGAGCGACGGGTCGGAAAGGCAAGGTGAAGGTCGACCCCCGGAATTTCGGGCCCTTACGCAGGCGGCCCAGCCCTGCGGCCAGGGGTCAAAGGGCGGCGTCCTAGGTCAGGTGGAAATTCTGGCCCGGCGGAGTTTTGCTTCAATTAATAATTATAGAATCTTACCGCACAGGAGGAGGCCATTCGGCCCATTGTGCCTGTGCCGGTTCTTTGAAAGAGCTATCCAATTAGTCCCACTCCCCCGCTCTTTCCCCATCGTCCCGCAAATTATTTCCCCTTCAAGTATTTATCCAATTCCCTTTTGAAAGTTATTATTGAATCTGCTTCACCGCCCTTTCAGGCAGCGCATTCCAGATCATCACAACTCGCTGCGGAAAAAAAATTTCTCCTCATCTCCTCCCCCTCTGGTTCTTTTGCCAATTACCTTAAAAATCGGTGTCTCCTGTCACCTGCCAGCAGAAACAGTTTCTCTTTATTTACTCGATCAAAAACCCCTTCATGATTTTGAACACCTCGATTAAATCTCCCCTTCACCTTCTCTGCTCGAAGGAGAACAATCCCAGCTTCTCCAGTCTCTCCACGTAACGAATCAGAGGTGGGAATTTCTAGGCCAAGGTGCCTGCTGTGCCCTGGGGGGGGGGGTATTGGGGGTGGGTTCGGGAAGCAGCAGCTGTGGCAGGCACATCTGGAGGCATTGGCCGTTAAGTATAACCAACCTCTCAGCCAATGCCCCTTCCCTTACAGCGACATAGAATGAGCAATTGATAGACAGTCCCTTGCTTCGGTTGCGTGTGCAATTTGGAGATATTCCCTTAACAATCAGCCGTTGAGAATATATCAATTAAGCAACCAGATTGCACAAGCTCAGAGCTGCAAGATGCAATGTGAAGTTTTAAACCTTAATAAAATTATTCCGTTTTTTTAAAAATTCAGTCTTGGACTAGAACAACCCCAAATAAATTCAACATCAAAACATTTACATCTCCCCCGATCTGCCCCTCAGTTACCCTCCACCACACTCGACTGAGGAGAGGGACAGTCCGCCAACTCCTGTCCCTCTACAACTCTTGACTAAGATTTCCAGAGGTGCGAGAGAGCACATTGACTGCCCTCCGATCTTCCCCATCCCCAACACAGGAATATAGGAACAGGAGAAGGCCATTCAGCCCCTCGGGTCTGTTCCGTCCACGGGTAATTGACTCGAACTGTGCTAATTACTCTGTTATTGGTCCATGAGTCATCTTGCTGTCCCTCCAACCCATAAGTCATTACCTACGGCAGCAACTTGCAATCATATACAGCGCCTTTAACGTGGGATAATCATCCCGAGGTGCTTCAGATGACCGTAATCAGGCACAAATCAACACCCAGTCAAAGCAGGAGACAAATAGGAGGGAGGAGGAGAGCGAGGGACGGAGAGGAGGAGGAGAGAGCGAGGGACGGAGAGGAGGAGGAGAGAGCGAGGGACGGAGAGGAGGAGGAGAGAGCGAGGGACGGAGAGGAGGAGGAGAGCGAGGGACGGAGAGGAGGAGGAGAGCGAGGGACGGAGAGGAGGAGGAGAGCGAGGGACGGAGAGCGAGGGACGGAGAGGAGGAGGAGAGCGAGGGACGGAGAGCGACGGACGGAGAGGAGGAGGAGAGCGAGGGACGGAGAGGAGGAGAGAGCGAGGGACGGAGAGGAGGAGGAGAGCGAGGGACGCAGAGGAGGAGGAGAGAGCGAGGGACGGAGAGGAGGAGGAGAGCGAGGGACGGAGAGGAGGAGAGAGCGAGGGACGGAGAGGAGGAGGAGAGCGAGGGACGCAGAGGAGGAGGAGAGCGAGGGACGGAGAGGAGGAGGAGAGCGAGGGACGGAGAGGAGGAGGAGAGCGAGGGACGGAGAGGAGGAGGAGAGCGAGGGACGGAGAGGAGGAGGAGAGCGAGGGACGGAGAGGAGGAGGAGAGCGAGGGACGGAGAGGAGGAGGAGAGCGAGGGACGGAGAGGAGGAGAGAGCGAGGGACGGAGAGGAGGAGAGAGCGAGGGACGGAGAGGAGGAGGAGAGCGAGGGACGGAGAGGAGGAGGAGAGCGAGGGACGGAGAGGAGGAGGAGAGCGAGGGACGGAGAGGAGGAGGAGAGAGCGAGGGACGCAGAGGAGGAGAGAGCGAGGGACGGAGAGGAGGAGGAGAGCGAGGGACGGAGAGGAGGAGGAGAGCGAGGGACGGAGAGGAGGAGAGAGCGAGGGACGGAGAGGAGGAGGAGAGCGAGGGACGGAGAGGAGGAGGAGAGCGAGGGACGGAGAGGAGGAGGAGAGCGAGGGACGGAGAGGAGGATGAGAGCGAGGGACGGAGAGGAGGAGGAGAGCGAGGGACGGAGAGGAGGAAGAGAGCGAGGGACGGAGAGGAGGAGGAGAGCGAGGGACGGACAGGAGGAGGAGAGCGAGGGACGGAGAGGAGGAGGAGAGCGAGGGACAGAGAGGAGGAGGAGAGCGAGGGACGGAGAGGAGGAGGAGAGAGCGAGGGACGGAGAGGAGGAGGAAGAGAGCGAGGGACGGAGAGGAGGAGAGAGCGAGGAACGGAGAGGAGGAGAGAGCGAGGGACGGAGAGGAGGAGGAGAGCGAGGGACGGAGAGGAGGAGGAGAGAGCGAGGGACGGAGAGGAGGAGGAGAGCGAGGGACGGAGAGGAGGAGGAGAGCGAGGGACGGAGAGGAGGAGGAGAGCGAGGGACGGAGAGGAGGAGGAGAGCGAGGGACGGAGAGGAGGAGAGAGCGAGGGACGGAGAGGAGGAGAAAGCGAGGGACGGAGAGGAGGAGGAGAGAGCGAGGGACGGAGAGGAGGAGGAGAGCGAGGGACGGAGAGGAGGAGGAGAGAGCGAGGGACGGAGAGGAGGAGAGAGCGAGGGACGGAGAGGAGGAGGAGAGCGAGGGACGGAGAGGAGGAAGAGAGCGATGGACGGAGAGGAGGAGGAGAGCAAGGGACGGAGAGGAGGAGAGAGCGAGGGACGGAGAGGAGGAGAGAGCGAGGGACAGAGAGGAGGAGGAGAGAGCGAGGGACGGAGAGGAGGAGAGAGCGAGGGACGGAGAGGAGGAGGAGAGCGAGGGACGCAGAGGAGGAGGAGAGAGCGAGGGACGGAGAGGAGGAGGAGAGCGAGGGACGGAGAGGAGGAGGAGAGAGCGAGGGACGGAGAGGAGGAGGAGAGAGCGAGGGACGGAGAGGAGGAGGAGAGCGAGGGACGCAGAGGAGGAGGAGAGCGAGGGACGCAGAGGAGGAGGAGAGCGAGGGACGCAGAGGAGGAGGAGAGTGAGGGACGGAGAGGAGGAGGAGAGAGCGAGGGACGCAGAGGAGGAGGAGAGAGCGAGGGACGCAGAGGAGGAGGAGAGAGCGAGGGACGGAGAGGAGGAGGAGAGAGCGAGGGACGCAGAGGAGGAGAGAGCGAGGGACGGAGAGGAGGAGGAGAGCGAGGGACGGAGAGGAGGAGGAGAGCGAGGGACGGAGAGGAGGAGAGAGCGAGGGACGGAGAGGAGGAGGAGAGCGAGGGACAGAGAGGAGGAGGAGAGCGAGGGACGGAGAGGAGGAGGAGAGCGAGGGACGGAGAGGAGGAGGAGAGCGAGGGACGAGAGGAGGAGAGAGCGAGGGACGGAGAGGAGGAGGAGAGCGAGGGACGGAGAGGAGGAGGAGAGCGAGGGACGGAGAGGAGGAGGAGAGCGAGGGACGGAGAGGAGGAGGAGAGCGAGGGACGGAGAGGAGGAGGAGAGCGAGGGACGGAGAGGAGGAGGAGAGCGAGGGACGGAGAGGAGGAGGAGAGCGAGGGACGGAGAGGAGGAGGAGAGCGAGGGACGGAGAGGAGGAGGAGAGAGCGAGGGACGGAGAGGAGGAGGAGAGAGCGAGGGACGGAGAGGAGGAGAGAGCGAGGAACGGAGAGGAGGAGAGCGAGGACGGAGAGGAGAGAGCGAGGACGGAGAGGAGGAGAGAGCGAGGGACGGAGAGGAGGAGAGAGGAGGGACGGAGAGGAGGAGGAGCGAGGGACGGAGAGGAGGAGGAGAGCGAGGGACGGAGAGGAGGAGGAGAGAGCGAGGGACGGAGAGGAGGAGAAAGCGAGGGACGGAGAGGAGGAGGAGAGAGCGAGGGACGCAGAGGAGGAGGAGAGCGAGGGACGCAGAGGAGGAGGAGAGAGCGAGGGACGGAGAGGAGGAGAGAGCGAGGGACGGAGAGGAGGAGGAGAGAGCGAGGGACGGAGAGGAGGAGAGAGCGATGGACGGAGAGGAGGAGGAGAGCGAGGGACGCAGAGGAGGAGGAGAGAGCGAGGGACGGAGAGGAGGAGGAGAGCGAGGGACGGAGAGGAGGAGGAGAGAGCGAGGGACGGAGAGGAGGAGGAGAGAGCGAGGGACGGAGAGGAGGAGGAGAGAGCGAGGGACGGAGAGGAGGAGGAGAGCGAGGGACGCAGAGGAGGAGGAGAGCGAGGGACGTAGAGGAGGAGGAGAGAGCGAGGGACGCAGAGGAGGAGGAGAGAGCGAGGGACGCAGAGGAGGAGGAGAGAACGAGGGACGCAGAGGAGGAGGAGAGAGCGAGGGACGGAGAGGAGGAGGAGAGAGCGAGGGACGGAGAGGAGGAGGAGAGAGCGAGGGACGGAGAGGAGGAGGAGAGCGAGGGACGGAGAGGAGGAGGAGAGAGCGAGGGACGGAGAGGAGGAGAGAGCGGGACGCAGAGGAGGAGGAGAGAGCGAGGGACGGAGAGGAGGAGAGAGCGAGGGACGGAGAGGAGGAGAGAGCGAGGGACGGAGAGGAGGAGAGAGCGAGGGACGGAGAGGAGGAGAGAGCGAGGGACGGAGAGGAGGAGAGAGCGAGGGACGGAGAGGAGGAGAGAGCGAGGGACGGAGAGGAGGAGAGAGCGAGGGACGGAGAGGAGGAGAGAGCGAGGGACGGAGAGGAGGAGGAGAGAGCGAAGGACGGAGAGGAGGAGGAGAGAGCGAGGGACGGAGAGGAGGAGGAGAGAGCGAGGGACGGAGAGGAGGAGGAGAGAGCGAGGGACGCAGAGGAGGAGGAGAGCAAGGGACGGAGAGGAGGAGGAGAGAGCGAGGGACGGAGAGGAGGAGGAGAGAGCGAGGGACGGAGAGGAGGAGAGAGCGGGACGCAGAGGAGGAGGAGAGAGCGAGGGACGGAGAGGAGGAGGAGAGAGCGAGGGACGTAGAGGAGGAGGAGAGAGCGAGGGACGTAGAGGAGGAGGAGAGAGCGAGGGACGGAGAGGAGGAGGAGGAGAGCGAGGGGCGGAGAGGAGGAGGAGAGCGAGGGACGGAGAGGAGGAGGAGAGCGAGGGACGGAGAGGAGGAGGAGAGAGCGAGGGACGGAGAGGAGGAGGAGAGAGCGAGGGACGGAGAGGAGGAGGAGAGAGCGAGGGACGGAGAGGAGGAGGAGAGAGCGAGGGACGGAGAGGAGGAGGAGAGAGCGAGGGACGGAGAGGAGGAGGAGAGAGCGAGGGACGGAGAGGAGGATGAGAGAGCGAGGGACGGAGAGGAGGAGGATGAGAGCGAGGGACGGAGAGGAGGAGGAGAGAGCGAGGGACGGAGAGGAGGATGAGGGAGCGAGGGACGGAGAGGAGGAGGAGAGAGCGAGGGACGGAGAGGAGGAGGAGAGCGAGGAGCAGAGGAGGAGGAGAGCGAGGGACGGAGAGGAGGAGGAGAGAGCGAGGGACGGAGAGGAGGAGAGAGCGAGGGACGGAGAGGAGGAGGAGAGCGAGGGACGGAGAGGAGGAGGAGAGTGAGGGACGGAGAGGAGGAGGAGAGAGCGAGGGACGGAGAGGAGGAGGAGAGAGCGAGGGACGGAGAGGAGGAGGAGAGAGCGAGGGACGGAGAGGAGGAGAGAGCGAGGGACGGAGAGGAGGAGGAGAGCGAGGGACGGAGAGGAGGAGGAGAGCGAGGGACGGAGAGGAGGA